>NC_081414.1:652867791-653167791 GCF_030272615.1 Cryptomeria japonica | reverse complement strand
CCAAGCTTCTAGGGAATAACCTCATCAAATAGGTGTCATCATGAGAAAATTCAAGGCTCATTGTGCAAAATTCTTGAACATGATCTCGGGAATCACTTTTCCCATCATATTTATCAAATTTGGGAATGTCTGAGTTTGGAGGAAAAGGCACCATGTTCAATCTTCTGTCAAATGGATAAGGACAGATTTTGTTTAAAGAGTACCACACTATTGTCCCTTGTTGCATATCATGTATTTGCCTTTGCAACATTTGTATTTGTTGAGTAAGGCCAGCCAAAGGCATATTGTCTTGTCAAGGGAAAAGTTCTTCCCTTGTATTTGTTCTCAGCTGAAAAGGTGTGGTAAATGGCATATTTTGCTCTGGTGTTTCTAGTTCGGGTATACGCATTTCTGGTATGCGTTGTTCTGGAATGTGTTGCTTAGGTATGTGTTGTTCAAAGTTACAAGTTTATTCTTCACTTTGTTGTTCTTGATATGCATATTGTCGAGATCCAGTTTTAAAGATGTTTGAGTCTAAATCTTCGGGAAGTTTAATGTCTTTACTTGTAAGCATGAGCATATATTTTTCTTTGTCATTTTCCATGAGCCTTTCTACAAGCTTTTGGAATGAGGGGTTTTCCTGACATTCTTGAAAAAGTGCTTCAGAAATTTTAGGTTCTTCTAAGGGTGGAACTTCAAAAGGATTTGACAATCTTCGATTCATACTAGACTCGGCGTGTGTCTCGCTTTGTTGGTTTCTTTGAGAGCCATTAACGAGCATTTTAGTAGAAAGTTTCAGTGGTGAAAGGGACAAAAGCCTCATTGATATGTTGCTCGGGGGTGGTTGGTTCTGGTCGAGATATGTTATAAGTGATACACTTGTCGGGCAAGAATGCTGGATTGATTTTTCTACCGCGGTTTATGGTTTGATTAAAAGTAGACTTTTGACAGTAAGCTCTTGTCTTCAAGGGTTCTTTGTCAAATTCGTTGGATTTGTTTTGGATATAACGTTTGACGTGATGAAAGAATATCTGATGAGATTTGAAGAGTTGATGACTGATGTATAAGAACTTGTTTCTCTTGATGAATTTGGAAAAACTAGGTTGTTGTTTCTTCAACGTGATGTTACGATAAAGGTTCTTTCTTCTCAGAATATGAGGATTAGTCATGCATGAGTGATCAATGGTTTCCTTTGATTTGTTTGGATTTAGTTGATCTTGTTTGAAAGATTTCAAATCTTACTTTATCAAAGTGAAGGTTTAGATGTCCCTTCATGACAAAGTGTGTCAAAGGATATGGATAAAAGCTTCCCGATATGGAAACTTGATTTGACAACTTGAAAATTTTAAACAAGTGTTTTTGTGAGATAAAATCTGTAAGAAGGAAAAGGATTCTATTGATACTAATGATGAGGTTTCCAGATTATGATAAGATAGACATATTTTATTGTGCGATTCGTTTAGGATTTTACAAAGTTTGTTTTGACACAAATTTAGCTCAAGAAATAGTCTTAACGATTTGTTTTTGCTATTCTTGTTTGATGAAAAATGATGTTTGATGAAGAAGGCTTTGGAAAATGTTTTTGAAAATTTTAAAATTCCTCACTGTTTTGCCCTTTGTTTTTGTGTTTTGGATCACGCGCTAAAACAGAGACTATATGCACTACAAAATTTACCCCACGCGCTAAAACAATGACCACACATGCTAGGCTACCCCCAGACACGTGCTAAAGTTTTGAATATTCAAAAATGTTCTCTATTTGTTTTGAAAAATCTATGCGCTACCCTGGGCCTGCAACGCGCTAACCTGTGAACCCGATGTGCTAATGTTTAGCCTCCACGCGCTAAGCTGATGTTTCCACGCGCTAGACTATTTCTTTGATGTGCTAAATGGTTTCACACATTTTTGCCTTGAGATGAAATGCTATTGTTTGGAACCAACGTGCTAATTTGATGTTTTGATGCGCTAACAAAAAGTCTGCATGCGTTAAGAAGTTGCTCTTATGCGCTAAACTGCCATGATTTTTCTTTTGATTGATTTTTTGCAAATTTTGAATTTTTGTCATGAATTTTTCAAGTTTGATGGATGATTTTCTGAAGTAGTAGATGCAAGCACAACATAAAAAGTACAACCATTTTGCCTAATCTAACAAAAAGTGTATGTTCTACGAGGATATGTTCAAATCCCCAATGTTTTAACAGGTTTTGATACGAATAATACACTTCAGAAAGACTCTTTAATCAAGGGTCATAAATAACATCATAGCCCACTAGTCTCGATACTCCGTCAGCTCAAACAGCTGTGTCACCCCCTAGAGGGTGCCCATTTTTTTGCCTTTTGCCAGAAATTAACCCAAAGTGAATTGTTTCACAGTTGAGTAGTTATCTTGGGAGATATATGGTGAGTAATCTTGGGGGTGGATTCTTCCCCACCCTTGCACTATGATGTTATAAATGTCTGGTTACTGACTCGGTTCAAAGCTTCTATTTCTATGGTTCATAATCAGGCTTCCTATTTGACCGTCAGTGATAAAATCCCTTAGGAGGCTTCCCAACCTTTAGAACAAAGGCTTTACGTATCTCAAGGATACTGGGGGAAGGCTAATTGCTGTGCACAACCATTGAAAAGGACTTTCGTCACTTTCCATGTTTGATTATAGTGGGTTGGAATTCTTGGCATCAAAGTCGTTCCCCACTTAGGTCGTTCCCTTCACACCGGCCATTAACGGCTTTAAGAGTTGATTTCAACTCCTCGAGAAGGCAGTCCTGCTAAAGGATTTAAATGCAGTATGACTGAAAGCGTAAGAGTAGGTTGGCTTTTTGATCACCCAGTTAAGGGGAGAGCATATACCTTCTACTTTCGAGACAAGGCAAACAAGGTTCTTTTTATCTTTCAAGTCAATGATTTTCTAAGATCTATATGGAGATTTTTGCTCCATGAAAACATGGTGTTCTTTTTATTTCCTTCAAAGCGATGATTTTCTAATCTAGGAAAATAATTTGGTCAACAAAGCAAAATTTCGATCTTGGTGGTCAACAAAAAAATTAAAGTGTGGTTCCTTTTTCTTGAAAAATGTAAAATTGATCCTTTTAAGCACCAAAGGATGGTGATATTCTTTTTACCCCTTTCTTGCAAAAATAAAGATTATTTTGTTCCTTTTAGAACCCAAATTGAGAAAGTTTTTCCTAGAAAAAGTAAGAAAAGATTGTTGTTGTGGTTCGTTTTACAGCCCAAAGTAAGGTGAGTTCAATTTTATCCAACAAGAATTAAAATGACTCTAAATTTTAACTAACTTAACTAAGTTAGCAAAAATCTAAAACTATTTGTAATTCTACAAATAAAATCTAGCTCTACCTGGAAGAAATTGTCAGTCCTGCAAAAATTCCAATCAAATAGTTAGAAAAATCTGGATTTTGGTGGACTTCTACAAGTCTAAATTTAATTTCGGTTACAATTTTTATTTTTTCCTTATGTCTGTGATGCACTACAGAAAGGAGTGTATGCACTACAATATAACCTAGATGCACTAAAATAATGTCCCAATGCGCTACACTGTTTACTGGATGCGCTACTCTGTGCGTTGAAAGCACTGCTCTGTTTTTCTCCCACGCTAAGACCTACAGGAAAATTAGTGATTTGATGCACTAAAAGATGGACTTCACGCGCTGGATGATGGACTCCACATGCTAAACAGTGAACTGGATGCGCTAGGCTGTTAATCGGATGCGCTAAACAGTGATCTTAGCGCGCTAATTCATTTTTCCCGCGTGCCTGCAAAAATGTTTAAATTCAAAAATCAATTTCATATATGCGGTCTAGCTCCACGGTGGGCGCCAGAAATGTATGCAGGAAAAGCGAGTCAATAGAACTCAATATGCAAAAATATGTTCCAAAATACCTATCCACACACACACACAGGACTTCTTGGTGCAAGCTATGGAGTAATGAAGTATCACTCAGCTTCCCAAGGTTGGTCCCATGGTTCTCTATCTTACAATGTCCCTCAAACCAATATTTTTGCTCTCAGATCACTGAACAAAATGGTTTAGGGATGGCAAATGCAAGAACGAGGGATGCTTTGATAGATTTTAGAATGAAATGTATCCTAAGCTATGCATGGTTCTAGAAATGCAATAAACTAGATTATAAGATGACAAGGTTAGTATAAATACTATCCTAACATGATATATTTAGTCTATGATTGAGCTAAATGATAAAGAAAATATTCTAAACATGCATATTTAGACTAGTGCCTAATTTGAAAGAGGCTAAAATGATGAGCATAAAAATGATATATGAAAGCTTGAATGTATTTGAGCATAAGTATGATACTACAAACCTAGATGATGATTCAAAATGGAGGAATGAGAGCTCTATTTATAGCAAAAACAGGGAAATGGATGGTCAGGATTGAAAGAGTTGATCAAGGGTTGAGTTTGAAAGTTGGGGATCCATGTTTGTAATTGGCACCAATGAAATGGTGACAAGTGTCAACATAGGGTTGGGTTGAGAGAAGGGGTTGGAGGCATTAAATGCCTGAGAAGACCTTAGGGTTATCTAGAAGGTAGGGGTCAAGTCTAAATTAAGATTACCCATTGGATTAAGAGTTAATCCAAGGATAAACCCTTGTACAAATGATTAAGAGATAATCACGGTCAAAGCATTAAATGCTTGATGAGACCCTTGGGTTGGATGAAGGTTGAGTTAAAAGAAATTCTTTAACCATGTAAGAGGGTTTGAGTTAACCATTAATGGTTATGAAGACTTTGGGGAATTTAAGTGGTTGAAGGCTTGAAGCCTTTAATGGTTATCAAAGGCTTTGAGGAATTAAGAAGTGACCTCCCGTTGCTTAGGGATGTGACAAAGTTTAGAAGATGGGTTAGGCTAATTAGAAGCGATTAGAAGAGTCTAGAAGGGATTAGAAAGGGGTTTAGGAAGGCAAGTGGAAGATGTAGGATTTTGCAAGTGGATGGAGGAATAATAGGATTTTAATTGAATTTAATGAATTTCATTCAATTTGGTTGTAATTAAATAAATTAGATTTATTTAATTTAGGATAACTATTTAATTAAATTTGAATTTAATTAAAGTGGATAGGGGGGATTTAATTGAATAAAATGATTTATTCATTAAATGGTAAAAAGAAGTCTAGTGAATTTAATTTAAATAAATTGAGTAATTTACTTAATTAAATAGAGGAATGTGGATAATTAATTAAATTGGATTTAATTAAATAGAGACATGAACATAAAATATTCATTTAGGAATATGGTCATTTTTATACGTCTACAGTATCCACTAATATCCATTGAAAAATTCAACCATAGTCAAAATAAGTATCTAAAAAGTCCGATTGAGGGAGGGGTACTACAAAATATACTTGACTAAGGAAGGGAACCTTGTAGGACACAAGATTTTAGATAGCCTATTTTTGTTGACTCTATAATTATGGTTTAATTTAATCTATTTTTTTCTAAATTCAATAGTATTGATGTGTTGTGATCATTCTTTTCAATCTATTATTTTAATCTAATTGGTGGAAGCAACTTTGTGATTAAAGTCCACTGTTATTCATGATTATAGCATAAAATTGTAGGTTCTAATTGTTTTTTTGTATTCATGTGAGTGTATTTTTAAATGTATTTATGTTTTAAAATCATAATGGTGTTTTAGGAATGGATTTGAAAAAAATTATTTAAATCATATATAATTTGTTACATGTCATGTTCAACATTCTAGTTATATTTATAAAAATATGTGTTGATGTGAACAAGGGTCAATGACCCCTATCCAAATAAACCCATTCCCTAAGCTTGGCTTTTGTAGAGGAGGGAATTCACTACCCTTGAGATGATGAGATCTTGAAGAGAAAATGTCCCTGCACTACCTCACTTAACTAGTGCTCTAGTTAGCTAGGAAGATCAATAAGAAAAGTGGACATCTAACTATATTACATTGTTCTTGTAAACTAAAACTACAAGATAACTATAACATATAGTAAGATAAAAATATTCTGATAGAAAGAATGTAAAGATTAGGACATAAAGCTTTTTACCCTGAAATTGAGAAAGTGTTAACCTTGGATGCTAGTGAACTGTAGGGATATCTATGCGTCACACTGTAGTCCATATAGATAAATACTCTAAAACCTCAAAAATGTCCCAGAAAGATCTCCACATTCCTTAGATATATTCATCACCTGCACACATACAAAGGGGAAAAACGTTGATGTTTGAATATGGGTTTTTCTTAATCAAATCCTCGTTTTGGTGTTTCCACGTCCACAAAAAATGAAATAGATAGGTTGATAAAACTATAAATTTTATAATTAAAAAAAACCTAATTTAATGGAAGAAAACCATAATTCCTAGAGATAAAATGATTATATGCAAATTATTGATAAATACATTTAGAGATTTAATTAAAACAAGTTTGTATTGCAATACAAGAGATACGAGAGATAAGAAACAAGGAAGAGCATTATGTAGCAAATAACCCTGTTAAGATGTCATTGTAATTGTGCTTAAGAGAAGTCTCAGCTGCTATGATATTGTGTGTAGATTTTGGTAGACCTTCTCTATGAATGTTAGAGAAAGGGATCCAAGAGTGTGATTATGTAAAATGTGTGTATGAGAGAGAGGATGGGTTTTGTTTCTAAGAATATGAGGGATAGCCATTTCAAATAAACCCAAGTGAAGGGACACATCCAAAGAAGCCTGATACAAAATAAAACCATTTTAATCTAGAATCTTTTTGAGATATTTGCATCTTATATAGAGGTAAATATGTTGTGCTCCCATCCAACTACATTAATCCCAAATTTAGACCATAGGATACTAATACTTCATCTTTTGAATCCATGATGTCAGAATTATATAACCTAAATCATGAATTTGTTCATAAATTCACCAAGCTCAATATGAAAGTGTTGTAAATGCACTATGTGCAATTTGTGACACTACAATTTGTCCCCACTTTAGTGAGTTGATTGAATCGAGAGATCAAGCATACTAAAGTAGCTTTAAAAGATGTATTCATTAAATTCAATTACTGGGATAAATGCTTTAATTACCTCAAAAAAGAATATTGTAGAGTATACAAAGGTCAACTGGGTAAACGTGACTGGTTGCTCCAGTTCTTAGCAAAACACTACAATGTGTAATGTGAATGTTCTGGCACTAGAATATCAAATTTTAGTTAGCACCAAAATTAGAAGAATCTACTTTGGTGACAAGAATGCTTAAGAGATGCCAATAAGGGTCAAAAATAAAAATTTGATAAAGTGTGAGTATGTGCCCCCTCATCTTGTTTCTCTCGGGAAAATAAAGGAGGATAATCTAGAACCACCACAAAAAAATTTCAAAAATTTTGGGCAAATTTTTGGATATATATGTGAAAGGAGGGTCCTAGAAGGGTCATTTTCACTATTTTTTGTGAGGATTTTACTCTATGATTTCTATAGAGTGACATAAAAAATACCTCACAAGAGTTTAAGCCTACTCACATTTAGGATCTATAGATCATCATAGAGGAGGGAAAGCCCATAGATGAGGTAGGATTTTTTGCTCACCTTTGTGATATTTTCATGCATTTTATGGTACTTTGAAATTTTTAGTAGTGCATGCATCCTATTCTTGCATGGATTTCCAAGACTCATCCAATTGTCCTAGGATGAGTTTCATGTTAGCATCCTAGAAATGTGTGGTTGTTTGAGGGATGAACTATAATCTAGGATGCCATATGTACTTATGTCCAAATTTTGTGCAAATATCCTTAGGAACGAGACATAGAAATAAAGTGTGAAAATAGGAAAATGATGAGTAGAATAGAGTTAGAGAGAGTTAGGATAGTTGAATGACATATTTATGCACTTAAAGGTCCTTTGAGATGTTTGCAACCACACCATTGAACATGTGTTGACCATGCTACATAAGTTTACCAAGGATCTACCAGTAGGCTACCAAGGGTGCTTACAATGAATCAAGCTCTAATATATACATTAGATGTCATAGCTCCACTTCCATGCTCCTATGTTGTTGGATCTAATTGACAAATGGGACACTTAAACAATGTCCTTTCATCTCTTGTTAGGGAAGATGACAATACAATTGATGGACATAAATCGGATCATATGTCTGCCTATTCAAGGGTTTCAAATATATGTAGATGAGCCCTTGTTAGCATAGGAGCTCAAGGATGGACAAGTGTCATGCACTAATAGAGTGATAATTCTATTGGGCACGTCTATTTCTAGTGGTTTTACTAGGGTCAAGTAGAGGTGCTACTTATTTGGTGGATTATGGTCTTGTTGATGGCACTTTGAGTCCCCATATATGGATGAGGCTCTCATCTTCTAGAATTCCTCATACCATATATTAGATAGATGGACGAGAGAGTTAGAGTATTTTCTTGTGGTTAGAGCATGCTTGCTCACTTATAGAATGTGGTGTTAAGCATTATGTACACAATGAGTACCACAGTGTGACCACTTACATATTTTTATAGTTATGGATGTCTGTGAACATAATATACATTACAATGATAGGGTTTACTTTCCCATGATACCTAAAATTCTTGCATACGTACTACAACATGGCAAGTGAAGATTCAAAGATCTGATATTCTCGAGACTTATCATTGATCACCTAAAGATCAATGATGTTATATGACAACTATATTGGGGCATGGTGACATGGCCCACAAATTAGGTATTGTTACCATGGATGTACCATAACTAGTTTCTCACTAGTCATCAAGATTACATCATGGTACCATATTATTGGAGATGATGTATGCACAAGTTTGAAAAGGTGTAGACACTACCTATAACAATCCCAACCTATGTGAGGTCTGCTAGGACTTTTTCTTGACCATAGGATCATCCAAAATTGATAATTTTAGATAAATATAATTGGGAGGAGAGCAATGATAATGACCTAGTGCCCATGTTGGACATCTATGATATTGGTGTTATAGATAGGCTTTCAAGCTAGTGGGTCACTAAATTGCTTGCCCATATATTCCCAACAAATGCTCTCAAGTGAGATCTAGGGCCTTTTGGTCCTAGATCTAGAGGATACCCTATAGTAGGGACCACAATAGATACAAGTAGAGGGAGAGGGCGGAAGACCAAGGAAATGACAATGCATGGCCTCCTCAATAGCAGTTCCAATCATCTTCGTCAAACCTCCTCTAGGTCATCAAATAGTGGGCTCTCCATCATGGCCACCATAGATCAGGATGCCATCAATCATGCTGATAGAGAAACTACGGGCGTCCACCAACAAAGTAGCCCCACTAGACCTTGATTAGTAGACTGGTGATTTAGGTATGCTTGTGATTTTGAGCATGATGTAGATATTTACTTTTGATATATATGTCTCATTTGATGTATTAGTAGACATATTATTATGATGATGTAGATGCTGATATAAATATCTTTCTTTGTGTATGCACTGCACATAGTAGAGTGGCTTGGTTTCATATACCAAGAACTAGTAGAAATCATTCTTGATGTCCAAACATGATGTATTCTCCCAATTCCTATTGACTGCATTGGTAAGTTGAGAGAAATTTCTAGTTGTTCATGCTTGTAGCATGACTCTGGACTAATTACAAGGAGGCTTGAGTTAACCTAGTGTAGAGAGAGGTTTAGCTAAGCACTATGATAATCTTGAGGAATCAAGTAGTCATAGAGCTTCATATTGGCTTCTTTGACAGAAGCTAGGCAATAACATGGGTAAAGATAGAGTGTCATGAAGGTAAGTGATGCCCTACAGAGCCGAGTTGATGATCTTTAAATCTTGGTCAGCACTTCATAGAGTGGAACAATTAGTGACCTTGACCATCCTAGAGTGTGCCAACTATTACAAGACGATAGCGGCTAGAAAATGAGAGAACACTCTTCCAAATGAGCTCAAGGAGAAAAGCGTATAGATAGTTTCATGGAGGCACATGATTACCAAGATGAGGAGAAATCTGATAAGACTATGTACTTAGAGTCATTCTTAGTATACATCAATCAAACAACCTCTACATCCAAACAAGTATCCTCCAAAGCCTATGGCTTGGGGACCCACACTCCAGTAATGTGATAATCCAATGTGCAAACATTTTGATTTGGAGATATTTTTAACAAATATGTAGGATTGTATATCTAATAATGTATAGCATTATTTTTTATGTATATAATAATATACATATATATCGACATCACATTTTTTTGTAGTGAAGTGACACATGTACATTAGGACACATACATTAATATATATAGATGAGATTTTTATTTTGTCATTACTTTTCTTCTTTGGATATATGCATTTGATTTCTTGTATGTTATGGATGCTTTCATGATATATGGCTACATTATATATTATCTTTATTTAATTTTATATATATTATAGACATATTTAATTAAGGTTTATGATAATCTAATATGATTTGATGGTATAGATGAATGAAAAATGATATATGCTTTAATCTAAATAAATTTTGAAAAAAAATGTACCTAACAATAAATCATAGAATGAATGTAATGATACTAACACATGTAAATTAAAGAAATTATGCATAGAAAATGAAACATATATGTCTAAAACATAACTAAAAAAATTAACCATACACATGTACAGATCATAACACAATGAGAAGAAAAATATGTTGATGAAGAAATGTCATAACATAACAAACTTAACATTATATTTGAAAATATTAAGCATCATGCATATGGCACATAAGATAGCTCTATGCATAATATCGATGCAATTATATAACATTTATAGGTTCTTTTAGTAGTGTACCATCCATATTAAATAGACCATAGGTACTAGAACCATAGAGGAGGTGACTATGTAAGGATGTAACTATTTGGAGCTAAACTTCCCCTTTTGGTTAGGTTCCATATTTATATTCCTCTGGTTCTCATAGAGAATGAGGTCACCTATTTTAAATGTACGAGAGAGAATATTTTTATTATATTTATTTGATAGATTTTTTATAACCTTGAAGATTCTTAATGTACTTTAAGCAATTCTCATCAAGCAACTCAAGTTAATTGAGACGGTTAGTATGGTAAGTGACATCATCAACTAATCCCCAAAGGGAAACTTGCAATGAATGAATTTCTAGCTCTAGAGGCATGATAGAATTAGTACCATACATGACATTATAAGGCATAATATCAGTAGTTGTATGTGCACCCATGCAATATTCCCATAATTCATAGGTCAATTGAGTATGCTAGTATTTACCATTCTTATTAACTATCTTATGGAGAATCTACTCAATGGTCTTGTTTAAAGCTTCATCTTGACCATTGGACTTCATATAATAAGGTGTAGAGAATCAATTTTGAATATGAAATTTCTTGACAAATTGCTTCACCTCCTTGTTCTTATATGATGCCCTATTATCTAAAACAAGGGTAGAAAACAATCCAAGCCAAGAAATTATATTGTTTAGAAGAAAACTACAAATGGCTTCGAATAGTAGTTGAAGATCTCAACAAAATAGCTTCAACCCACTTTTTAAAGTAATTGGTAGCTATTATGATGAAGATATGTCCTTTTGAAGAAGGGTGAGATATCTTCCTAATGATATGAAGGCACCAAGTTTGAAAGATCCAAAGAGCTCTTAACTCTAGATTTCATGTTCAGGATCCCAAATAAGATTGCTATGTTGTTGAAATTGATGGTATTTTTTGACAGAGAATAATAAATCTTGTTTTATCATTTACCAATATTATCCCATATGAATTTGTTTGTGAATGAGATAATTAAAAATAAAATTTTCCACCCCTAAATCCTAAATAAGCCTCTTGAAGGGAGAGGGGTATCTCTTTTTTAGTGATACATTGAAGAAGAAGACCATTGTAAGATCTAAGGTAAAGTATATTAGATAAGACAATATAGTGGGTTGAAATCTTTTGAATCTAAACACGAGTAATAGTGTAATTGAGAAAATTCTCATTCTTTAGATAGTTACAAATATGAAAAAACCATTCCCCAAGTCTAATGTGCACACATAAGACTATCAAGTCTAGGTTTGTCATAAACAGTAAGATTTCAAAGAAAGTCTACCACAAAATTACACTCATTTTCTGGATAGTCAGTATGTGCAAGGAAAGTTGTGCCTGCCATCACATCTGCATGATGATTTTCTCTCTTTGAAATAACATCAATAGTATAAGGGGAAGAAGAATTAATGTCAAATAAAAATATTAATGCTAAGATAGCCTAGACTATTTATCACAATATACTCTTGTGATTTAATTTACAATGAATTTAGAATAACTATCAATATAATTGTGCAACTTTAGAGGAAATTGTAGCATGCAAGCCAACAATAAGGGCTTCATACTCAACTATATTATGAGGATAATGAAACTCTAACTGGAAGGAAAGAGAAACTAGTTTTTTCCACTTGAGATTGAAACAACACTTTCTTTAGAACTTGTTGACATATTGATCAATCAAGTATATTTCTCATATATGTTTATGGTGGATTGTAAATTAAATCTAATACTTTAACAAATCTAATGTAGGAAATTATTTAGGTGAAGGAGCTTCTACCGGTTGATCAACAACAACTTTCTCTTAATTGATTTCTAAGTTACAAACTTAAGTTTGAACATAGAAAGCAACATAACCCCCTTTTTGAGTCTTCTAGAAAGATCATCCCTAGGAAAGAGATGTTTAAGGAGATCATTCTTAACAATAATTCAAGTTTCTACATGAACAAAATAGTGCATCAACTTTTACATTGTAAAGACAAGTGAAAGGCATTGTTTTTCCATGACAGAATATCAATTTTCATAATCAATTAGAATACAACTAATGTAATAAATTTCTCTCTCTACCATCATCATCATACTGAGCTCATAAGGATGCCAAAGCATTAGATGGTGCTGAAATATAAAGTAGAAAGGGTCTATCTTGTGTAACTGGCATTAAGATAGGAGGATTGGCTAAATAGATCTTGATAGAATCAAAAAACGTTTGACACCCATTGTCCAATTTAAAACATACATCTTTCTTTAATAAACATATGAATGGAAGGATATAATCAACTAATTGAGATAGAAATCTACAAATCGCTTCAATCTTTCCTTGCAAATTATGAAATTGTGAGATGTTCTTTGGTGGAGGCATGTTAATAATTGCATTGATTTTATTTGTTTGGACTTCAATTCCATGATGAGAAACAATAAATACCAAAATCTTGTCGACATATACACAAAAAATACACTTTAGAGGATTTAGTCTCATCTTATAGAGTTGAATCCTTTAAAAGATAAGATGAATGAATTCTTAACATGATCTTGACAAGTAACAAGTTTTTCCAAGGTATCATCAACATAATCTTCTAGAATCTTGTGCATAAAGTCATGAAAGATAAGATTCATTACACATTGATAGGTTACTCTAGCATTCTTCAACATAAATAATATGACTACATATCATAAAGTATCCTGAGGGATTGTGAAGGTTGTTTTATACTAATCTCTCAAATTAATAAGGATTTAGTTATAATACAAGAATTCATCGATGAAGGAGAGTAAGGCATGGTATATAGTCGAATCAACAAACATATTCATATGGGGAAGCAAAAAGTCATCTTTAAGAGAAGCCTTATTAAGATCATGAAAATAAATACAAACCTGAATATCCATCAGGTTTACTAATAGAAATATTTGATATCCAAGGTGAATAGTTGATAGAATGGATAAAACCAACTTTTAAAATATTTTCTATCTCGGTATTAGCTAACAACATATCCTTGCGATTCATCTTTTAAATATTTCATTTGATAGGCTTGACATTAGGGAATGTGATGATATTATGGACCACCATTGAATCATCAATACGAGGCATATCCTCATGTATACAAGGAAATCTATCAAAGTAATGATGTAAGCTATTAGAATGTGATTTAGATTCTTTCAAGGAAAGGAATTTTTCAATCTTAATTACTTTCTTAGAAGAATTTGTATCCAATTAAAGGAGAGTGGTAAGGTCCTTAGGATGTGGTATAGACATGCTTTCACCATCATGAGTAAAAGAGTCTTTAGCCACACTCATAATGAATTTTGTAAAGTATTCCTGACTATTAAAAAAATAAGAGAATTATTAGTGCTTATGATGATAAGGAAGGAGATCAATATACACACTGAAGAATTCATCGAAGGCTTCCTCTAAAGAGAAAACATCCAAAGGAACTACATGGGAATTTGTATCACTTTCAATAGAGATCATGTTGACATTCAGCCATGGATTTTTCTTATAGGACATTATGACTATCCAAGTCTAGTATTATGTGATAAATTTTAGGCCTTAAATGGACTTGAATAACTTGCTCATAAATTACACAACCTCTAATTTCATAGCTATATTTGGGAAATAGACCATACCCAAATTCATAGATACAATGCAATTCTCTAGAGGTCAAAAGGTTGGTGTAGAAAATATGATCAGCATCGTGAGTATCGTTTGGCTTCATAGACTCATAATCATATTTTTTAGTTTGGGTGAATGAGATCTTAGGAATGTTCAAGTGGATTAGATTTATCTTCTATTCACCAATGTGGGATTAAATTAAGTCTAAAGGTCCCTACATATAACCTAGAGGTGCATTCACTTTAGAAGGAGACAAATAGAAAGATGACTTAGAAAAAGATGAAGTAAAAATTGATTGAGTAAAGGTATTCTTAGGACATTTTTCTTTACGGGAATCCACCTTAGGAGGAACTTCTTTAGGAGGATCATGTTTCTTGGTTGATTCTTAATCTCTATAGAGAACTTTTTCTAGGGATTTTTTTCTAGGGGACACCACGAAATATAATGTTGTCATATTAGAAGATAATGATGGAATATAGTTCTAGAAGATAGGCATAACCAAAGCCTGACCAACATCTATCATTTGACATAAATGTCTAGCATTAGGGTTAGATTTGATTGTAACTACCTAATTATAAGTAACAAACTTAATAGAATCAGGAGGGTAGATTAAACTACCCCCAAAGCATCTAGGAAAGGTCTACCTACAAGAAGATTATAAGGCATTGGCCCTAGAATAACATACACAAGGATTGAAATTGTAACTGGTCCAATATTTATAGGAAATATAAAAATATCCAAAGTAGTTTAATGAGTATTATCAAAACCATGAATTAATAAAGAAGATGAAATAAGAGAGTTTGAATCCACCTTGATCTTAGGTAATAAGTTTAGATAACAAATGTTGAGTGTTGAACTAGTATCAATGAGAGTTTTCCTAATTACAAAAACAATAACATAAACAATTATCATTAACAAATCTACTAGATTCCTTATTCCCAAATGTGTGAGTTCATATGGATATAATGTGATATTTATCATATCTACATGAACATGATCCATCAATGCATTCTTATCTGCACACCTAGTGGAAGAAGACAATAAAATATTTTGAGGAGCTTCATGAAGGATACCCTAATAAATTGGAGAAACTTGAAGTAATTCCCATAGTGAGATCTTTGTTGGAGTAATATAAAGTTTCTTGATAAGATCATAGTCACTAAGTCTAATTTCAAGTTTAGGTGCATGAGGAAGATCTAATTGAGATGGTGGTAAAGAAGTGTTATATTGATCAATTTTTTTAATTTTATCTTGTGTTATATGTATTAGAAAGAGTTATAAAATTTATTTTTAGATTAAGGATATGTGCACAAAGATGGTGGTCAGAAAAGTGGACACCACTGAAGAAAAACATGAAAAAACAAGTAGCACGTATGCGGTATTAAAATTTGAAATCACCGTGTACGTGCTTAGGTCTGTTGTCCCCGAGCCTAAAGAAAAGATACCACGTACACAGTGTTTTTAGGAAATTTCTTGCGTATGCGGTACTTGTCAAAAAAATTAATTTAAAAATGACTGGGTCTTATTTTCCCCATGACCGCAGTGTTTTTTTCTTCATTTTCCCCACAAAACCGCGAACGGGCTGCCACATTTATCCACCAAACACTATGGATCAAGGTTAGTTTTTCTTTATTTTTTTTTTCTTTCTCGTTTATTCAATTTTTTTAACATTTTGAATATAAATTTTGTTTATTTTGATTAGGTTTTTTTTTCTTTTGTTTCAAAAACCAGATTCTAATAATCCACAACAACAACAACAACAAGAAGATGCACCTCTTGCAAACCCCGAACAAAACCCACAAGATACACCTCCAACTCCTCCTTTTGACCGTATACCTAATACACAGGAGCAATTGATTAATCAGTTAGGGAAAAACATGTCTAAAATTAATAGACTGATTAATAAATTGAAAACATCTAAGCTTGAGCATCATAAATCCCTCGCCACTAGCCTAGAAACATTAGCTAGTGGTGCCATAATAATTTCCACACAAATTACAAAAATGAGGAAACTTTAGGGATATGTGTCGTTAATACTATGCTAGTGGGTTATCATACGAGGGAGTGAAAAACATAAATATTAGTAAACAACAAATATGTGCCCTTTTCGTTGATCCTAAAAATGGTAAGCCATTACCTCTTAATGCAAAGAGGTTTCCCATATAGTGGTATACCAATGCGCAGATGAAGAGTTTTTTTTAGAAGAGGTGGTGGATGGTCTTTGATGATTCAACTTGTAATAATTATGAGGTGCCATTGTATTTTTTGAGAAAAGTATACTGTGAGTTTGTCCTCAATGTGCGGCCAAAGTATTTTGACATGAGAGAGTTCCATGGTAGAGGTGGCGGCTCTGCCCAAGATAGACCTGAAGCCCATATGCGATTAGCCCCAGAGAGTTGCTGCCCCCTACCAACCAAACCCAAGCTGCATTAGGTTGTCCCAGTAGAGCTGAAAGAGTCAATAGAGCTAAAGACTCTTCAAGCATCCACTTCATTGACTGGTGCCATCATCCATCATGGGACATAGTTAGCACACCCTCTTGTATTGGATGATAAGACATTAGTTTCTCTAGGTGGTGACAGAGAGCGCATTCAACATATGTGGTGAAAGAGCACCCAAAGACAAAAAAGAAAACACAAGTGAATTCTAAAAGAGCCTACTATCACCCATGAGGTCAAAATGATCATCTGTAATAGGTTGATAGTTTTGTGAGTCAATAAGACCCAATTGATGTAAGGCGTTGTCATAGTTTCATTTTATAAGCCACCATGGATAAATGACCATGTGGGTCAGTAGGAGTCTAGCCATGAGTCAGGAAAATAAATATTGGTCTTAGAAATATCAGACCAATCCTTGGATTAGGTCAAATACACCTTGGAGTCACCAAATTTTAAAAGTGCAAGTTGACAACTTTTGTTGTCATTGCAAAATGTTGTAAGAAGGGATAACTAATCCTCCAATGGTTCTAAAGTTTGAAAAGTGGTTGGAAACCATTAGGGAGGATATATTATACCCACTTGGATTGATTATAGGTTATTGTTGGTGTAGTTGTTGAAGTTGATGATGTTTTGGAGTTTGGAGCAATACGATATACTTGGAGTTTTCTAAAATTCTTTGTTTTTGCTATTCATTTCTGATCGATACAGATTGGTGGATGTCTGAAACAAATTGGATGAGTTAAGGAAGTCTATTACCTTTCATTTGAATCAATTTTGAGGTTTTGTAACAATCGAGTTGTAGGGATCCATCCAAATCTAACCAGATTGGTCACAAACCCTTTCGGCACCTAGGGTTTCACTGTAAATATTTCCTTAATATGACCTTTTCACCAGAGGACCAAACAACCTATGGGGAAAATGTTATAAGGGCCATTGTATCATAATATTTTGTTGTTCATTTGCAAGGAGGCTCCAAGCCCGTAGAGATTGAATTGACCCTAGGCGGGCATCTCTATGTGACCGCCTAAATTGTAGAAGTGAAAATCACTTGTAGAGATAAAGAAGATGTGATCGAGTCTTCAAACCTTGGATTTGGTGGTTTTACACCTTAACCCATGTTACAAAAGTGTTTTTTTAGTCGAGGGACTAATACAAGGGGTACTTGCTTGGTAAATTAGGCCTAATTGGCTTAATTAGGTCTGGAAGGACAGTAAGGGTATAGACCTTTCAACTTATGGTTAGAGTCTAAGTCTTTGGGGAATTGTGTAACTAGATAAAGGATATCTTGATCTACCTTTATTTTTTCTTGTCCTTTGGAATTTTGTTAAGTTGTGTTTGGAAAACTCAACCGGTAGGGCTACTAGGCTATCGATTAGGCTACTACATAATAGGACAGTTGTAAGGCAAGTATCCCCTAAAACATCTAATAGCCAGATATTATGGGTGTTTTGTGTTGGTTGGACCACCTATAGAAAAAATATAATAGGTTTACATCCCACCGATATCAAAAGATACTAAATCGGTTCACACAAGGGTAGAGTGTTTTCATCATACCGATACTGAAAGAGACTAAACCGGTATGGATCCAGTCACAAATATTATTATGTGAGTTGAGCATTTGATAGGTGTGTTGTTCACACCTTGAACAAACAAAATAACTTGTTTTGGACATAGTAGTTATGGGTGAGAGAAGGTTTTCACCTTGTTGTTGCCTGTCTTTGCATCATATTGGTATCAGAGCATGAGTTGGATCGCTTGGGGAAAGTTATTTGTGGTGTATGTCCATGGAAGGAAGTGGGGCAAAGTAAAGCAACATTCCTCCTAAGAATATGTCTCAAGATTCCATCAAGAAGTTGTTTGAAGAGATGTTTTAAAATAGAGTGAGGGAGTTAGAGAAGGCCAAAGGAAAAAGAAAGGAGGGTGAATGTGACTTTGATGAAGAAGAAGAACAAGGGGAGAAGAAGAGACTCCATCGAAGGAAGTTGAGTTTCCTATAGATTAGAGAGAATTTGTTGAGCTCCTAAAGTCCATTGGCAGATAATCCTCATCAAATAAATATAGCATCCCTATATTTAGTGGGAAAATGAAGGCAGAAGAAATGATGGATTGGATTGAGGAATTGAACAACCATTTTGAATGCAAAGAGACCCTTGAGAATAAGAAGGTTATCTTTTATAAGTCCAAGATGAAAGGAGAAGCACTCACTTGGTGTAATTACCTCCAAGGAGAGATGGTGAAGGAAGGTAGAGGTATGATAACCTCATGGGATAGAATGTAGGAAAAAGTGAAGGCGCAATTCATCCCGGTAGACTATGAAGTCCAAGTCTACAAGAAGTTGCAAGGTTTGAGGCAAAAAGACCTTGATGTGAGTACATATACTAAGGAGTTACATAGGTTGAGTCTAAGGGTCAAACACCATGAGGAGGAACTGGAGAAAGTGGTAAAATATCTTAGTGGATTGAAATATAGTATCCAAGATGAGACCAAAATACTAGCACCGGAGATAGTGAATAGGTGCTTTCAACTCACACTAAGAGAAGTGGAGAAGATAAAGAGAAAGACCAGATCAAGCTCCCAAGGAGAGAGGAGAACACATTTGGTTCAAGACACTGATTATCATAGTGTCAATTCACCTAATTCCTACGGACTTCCAGAGAGAGTTGAAGCCTTGATGATGATGAGAACATTATTGAATGTACCAAGCAATACTGAGCCTCCAGAAAGGAAGAAACTCTTCTAGACCACATGCGAAGCAGAAGGCAAGGTATGTAAGGTTATAATAGGCTCATGTTCAACTAAAAATTTAGTATCCTTATAAATGGTATAGAAACTAAAATTGAAAAGAATTCCTCATCCTTTTCCATATAAAGTTTCTTAGCTTACTAAAGGAAAATAGACCTTGGTAGAAGAGAAATCATGGGTTGAATTTCAGATAGGAGCATACAAAGACAAAATTATGTTTGATATTATTGAGATGGATGCCTTTCATCTTTTTTTGGGAGACCAAGGCAATATGACCTTAAGGCCCATCTTGATGGACACAAGAACACCTACTCCATTACCAAAGATGGAAAGGTGATTGAATTGATACCGTTGCCTTGTAACAGTGAGGATCAAAAGGAGAAGGAGGCCAAGATCATGATCATGGAAGGAAAAGAGATCCTCAAGGCAATAAAGGAAGAGGGAACACCTTGTTTTGTAGTGATGTCAGTACTAAGGCAAGAAGAAGAGCCCATTTTAGATGACAAGGTAGAAAAGAAAAGGGTGATAGTCCCTGAGGAGGTGGAGGAAATGTTGAGAAAATACAAGGACATAGTTGCAAAAGAGTTGCCAAGAACCCTACTACCAATAAGGGAGATAAGCCATTGCATTGATTTCATTCCTGGTTCCACCTTACCAAACAAGCCAGCCTACAAAATGACTCCCCAACAAAATGAGGAAGTTGCAAGGTAGATCCAAGAGTTGCTTGATAAATGTTTGATAGGGAAGAGCTTGATCCCTTATGCAGTCCCAACTATCTTAGCACCAAAGAAGGAGGAAACATGGAGATTGTGCACTGATTCACACGCCATTAACAAGATAACCATCCAGTATAGATTCCCTATGCCTAGAATAGAATATTTGATTGATTGTTTAGGAGGTGCAAGGTATTATTCCAAGATTGATTTAAAAAGTGGTTATCACCAAATAAGGATTAGAGTCGGTGATAAATGGAAAACTACTTTTAAAACAAATGAAGGATTATATGAATGGAGGGTGATGCCATTTGGGTTGTCAAATGTCCCTAGCACTTTCATGACACTCGTGAATGAGGTGTTGAAGAAGTTTATTGGTAAATTTTTCATAGTGTATCTAGATGACATCCTAGTGTTTAGCAGGACAAAGAAGGAGCACCTAAAACATTTGGATATGGTCTTGAGAAGGTTGAATGAAGAGAAACTAATGATAAACATGGAAAAGTGTGTTTTTTATAGGAAGAACTGACTTACCTTGGGTTTGTGATTTCTAGAGGAAATCTGAAAATGGATGCTAATAAAGTGAATGCCATTCTCATGTGGCAACTCCTAGAACAATTGGTGATGTAAGGAGTTTTCATGGCCTAGCTACCTTTTATAGAAAGTTTATCAGAAATTTTAGCCAGATTTGTGCTCCAATGTTAGAGACCATCAAGGGTGGACAAAGGTGCAAATTTTCATGGACCAAGGAGGTAGATGAAGCATTTGAAATGTTGAAGAAAAAGGTATCACAACAACCGATTCTTACATTACCGGATTTCAACAAAATATTTCATATTGAATGTGATGCAAGTCATTTGGAAATAGGTGCAGTACTTAGTCAGGAAGGTAGGCCAATTGCATTTTTTAGTGAAAAATTGAATGATGCTAAAAGGAAATATTCTTCCTATGATTTGGAGATGTATGCATTGGTTTAGGCACTAAAGAAGTGGAGGCATTATTTTCTTCCCAAAGAGTTTGTTGTGTATACAGATAATCAGGAACCAAGCTTCCTAAATAGTCAGGAGAAATTGAGCCATAGGCATATGAAGTGGGTTGAGTCCATTCAGGCCTACAACTTTACAATCAAACACAAGAAAGGTGTCTCAAACAAAGTTGCAGATGCTCTTAGCAGGAGGGCATTAAAAGTTTTAGAAATCCAATTGGAGAGTGTAGGAGTTGATTCCCTCAAGGGTATGCATGCTATAGTTGAAGATTTCAAATACATTTATAAGGTATGCATTGAGTTTGGTAGCTGGTATCATTTAGAGTATTCAAAGTATTTGATTCAAGATGGTCTTGTTTTTAAAGGATGCCAATTATGCATTCCTAAATGTTAAATGAGGGATCACATAATTAAGGAGAATCATAGTGGTTGTATGGGGGTACACTTTGGATTAGACAAAAACTCTTGAGCTGGTGAGAAGATTTTATCATTGGGATAAATTGTAGACAGATGTCAAAAAATTTGTGGATTAATGTGTGGTGTGTCAAAAGGCCAAAGGGAAAACAACAAATGTAGGATTATACCAGCCATTGCCCATTCCTTCAAGACCTTGGGAAAGTGTGAGCGTGGATTTTTTGATGGGTTTGCCAAGAACTCAAAACGGTTTTGACAATATTTTTGTAGTTGTTGATAGGTTTAGCAAGATGGCACATTTTTTGCCATGCAAGAGCACAAGTGATGCTACATATGTTGCAAAATGTTTCTTTAATGAAGTTGTGAGAATATATGGTTTACCCTTAAAAATTGTGTCAGACAGAGATCTAAAACTTGTAGGACATTTTTGGAGGGCTTTATGGAGGAAGTTAGGCACAAACTTGTCTTTTAGTTTAACTTATCATCCCCAAATGGATGGCCAAACATAAGTGGTCAATAGGTCACTCAGAAATTTGTTAAGTTGCCTCACCAAGAAGCATGGTGAAAAGTGGGATTCCATCATCTCCTGAGAAGAATATGCTTATAATGATTTTGTCAATAGGACTATTGGAAGGAGCCCTTTCCAAATTGTCTATGGACTGAATCCAAGAGGTGTACTGGAATTGAGAAATCTACCCTCAACTAAACATATCAATCCTTGTGGAAAATAATTTGCTGAAGGGATAAGGGAGATTCATGACCAAGTCTGGATGCAATTGCAGAGAAGTACCAGTAGCAGGCTGACAAAAGAAAGAGAGATGTGCAGTTCCAAGTTGGAGACATGGTATGGGGCAATCTAAAAAATGAGAGATTTCCTAAAGGGAAACACACAAAGCTCATGATGAGAAAGGTTGGACCTTGTCCAATACTCAAGAAGTTTGGGAACAATGCATATGAAATCCTATTACCTTCAGATATAGATATATCCCCAATCTTTAATGTTGCAGAGCTGACACCATTCAAACGTACAATGCAGGAAGATGCTACATTTTTTGTGGAGGATGTTGCAGACATACTGAAAGAATTTCCAAGTCAATGACCACCCAAACTTGAAAGGATATTGGACACCAAGATTGTGAATAAAACTAGGAATAAGGTATACAAACAATACCTTGTCAAGTGGCATGGACTCCTTGAGGTAGATGCAGTATGGATGGATGAAGACCAGATGAAGAAACATGGGACTACATTGTCAAAACTCATCTCAAGTGGACTTGAGATTCAATCACCCAGGGAGTATGGTGTAGGAGCACCCAAAGACACAAATGAATTCTAAAAGAGCCTAATATCACCCATGAGGTGAAAATGATCATCTGTAATAGGTTGATAGTTTTGTGAGTCAATAAGACCCAATTGATGTAAGGTGTTGTCATGGTTGCATTTTATAAGCCACCATGGATAAATGACCATGTGGGTTAGTAGGAGTCTACGCATGAGTCAGGAAAATAAATATTGGTCTTAAAAACATCAAACCAATCCTTGGATTAGGTCGAATACACCTTGGAGTCACCAAGTTCAAAAAGTGCAAGTTGACAACTTTTGTTGTCATTGCAAAATGTTGTAAAAAGGGATAACTAATCCTCCAACGGTTCCAAAGTTTGAAAAGTGGTTGGAAACTATTAGGGAGGATATATTATGCCCACTTGGATCTATTTCAGGTTGTTGTTAGCGTAGTTGTTGAAGTTGATGAAATTTGATGATGTTTTGGAGTTTGGAGCAATACAATATACTTGGAGGTTTCTGGAATTCTATGTTTTTGTTGTTGATTTCTGATTAGTACAAATTGGTGGATGTTTGAAACCAATTGGATGAGTTAAGGAATTCTCTTATCTTTCATTTGAATCAATTTTGAGGTTTTTTAACAACCGGGTTGCAAGGATCCATCCAAATCTAACTCGACTGGTCATAAACCCTGCCGACACCTAGGGTTTCACTGTAAAGATGCCCTTAATCTGATATTTTCACTGGGACCAAACAACCCATGGGGAAAATTTTAGAAGGGCCATTGTATCATAATATTTTGGTATTGGTTTGCAGGAAAGATCCAAGCCCAAAGAGATTGAATTGACCCTAGGCAGGCATCTCTATGTGACCGCCTGAACTATAGAAATGGAAATCACTTGCAGAAGATAAAGAAGATGGGATCAAGTATTAAAACCTTGGATTTGGTGGTTTCATACCTTACCCCATCTTGCAAAAGTGTTGGTTTAGTCGAGGGACTAATACAAGGGGTACTTGCTTTGTAAATTAGGCCTAATTGGCTTAATTAGGTCTGGAAGGACAGTAAGGGTATAGACCTTTCAACTTGTGGTTAGAGTCTAAGCCTTTGGGGAATTATGTAACTAGATAAAGTGTATCTAAATCTACCTTTAGTTTGTCTTGTCTTTTGGATTTTTGTTAAGTTGTGTCTGGAAAACTCAACCGGTAGGGCTACTAGACAATAGGATAGTTGTGAGGCAAGTATCCCCTAACACTATATGATATCCAAATCTTATGGGTGTTTTTTTTTATTTGGACCACCAATAGACAAAATCTATTAGGTTTCCATCCCACCGGTACCGGAAGATACTAAACCGGTTCACACAAGGGTAGAGTATTTTCATCATATTGGTACCGGAAGAGACTAAACCGGTATGGATCCGGTCACATAAATTGTTGTGTGAGTTAAGAGTTTGGTAGGTGTGTTGTTCATACCTTGAACAAACAAAAGAACTTGTTTTGGACATAGTAGTTGTGGGTGAGAGAAGGTTTTCACTTAGTTGTTGCTTGGCTCTGCATCAATATGTGTGGCAGTTGCTCGGGGATATGCACAGGGATGGATGATGAGGTTGCTACAGATGGATCCACATCTCATTCATGCACTATTTATGGGAATAAATTTCAGCCCCACATGACTGAGGATGTGGCGCTGACAGACAAGTTGATGGACATGTTGTTTGGCCATCAGCCGCAGACACAGGTGTGTTGATTTGAATTCATAGCATTTTATTTATCAATCATTTTAAATTTGTAGTTACATAAGTAAATTTTATTTATACATTGATTTAAATTGATACAAATAATATGCATTTTAGGATGCAGTAGCGGTATCCCATACTCCTCCCACAGTTACTACAGCTGCAACTTCGATGCCTGAGGTATAAATTTTATAACATGTTAAAATAAAATAATACACTTTGAATTCAAAAAAATTAAAAGATATACTATCTATAATTCTTGGTCTAATTTTTGGTTTGTAGGTTGACAAGGGACCAAATGTCCAAGATTCATGACATCACGCTCTTAGTGATCGATTTTGGCCTACGAGACTATACGGTATCATATTTTGTACACCCTTTTTTATGTATTATTTTGATGGAATATGAAAGTCATTTCATCTTGGATTTTTAAAATTATGTTTAATATATTTGTAGACACCTAAAAATGGTCAACTCTTGCTGAGTCATACTTTAACATTTGCGCATTGCCTCATTTTAGGTCTTTGCGTTGCATTAACATTTCTCCTATGATTCGCACTTGGTCTTTATCATTTGCGAGCATCGATTCATTCTTCTACATTTTTCTTTCATCTCGCCTTCGAATTTGGTCTTGTCGACAACAATCTTCAATCATGATTTTGGTCGATCTTATCCTATCGCATCAATGTGCGTGCTCATTTGTCATCATTTTGGACATCGTCAATCCTAATTAGGGTTTTTTCCTCTTATCAATCGTTGTCATCTTGTCATCTTGCGATCGATTTGTCATCGATCATTGTCATTTTTCAATCTTGTCATCATGCGATCGATTTGTCATCGATTCTTGTCTTTTGATCGATTTGTCATCAATCTTGTCCTTTTGCAATCTATTTTGTCATCGATCCTTGTCTTCTTGTCAATTTTGTCATTTTTGTGATCGATTTGTCATCAATCGTCATTCTTTTCAATCATGTCAATTTGGATCAATTTGTCATTGTTCCTCGTCAATTGGCACATTTATCAATCAAATCATTTATCACATTGGTCCTTCATTAATCAGAATCATGATCGAGTCAATTATCTTTCATCAAGATCTAATTTTCATCTTTGCATTGCTAATTCATCTTCTAGGGTTTAGTGATTTAATCATTTAACCTTGTTTGTCATTTCTCCCTTTAGGATTAATAAATTATTTATTTATCCTAAGTCTTCTCATCACAATTAAATGTTCATTTAATTGGCTAATTATTCCTCTTTTTGTGAATTAATTAATAAATGACAAATTATTAATTAATTCACCTAATTTCTTATTTCCTAATTTTCCTCTTTTTTCTAATTTTCTAATTTTCTAATTCCTAATTTCAATTTCCTCCTATTTTCCTCCTAATTTCATGGGAATGACATTTCAATTTGTCATAATTTGTCATAATTATCAATCAATCAATTTTTGACATAGAAATTTGTCATAAATTGTCATAAATTATCAATCAATCAATTTTGCATAGAAAGTGCATAATTTGTCATAAATTTGTCATAATTGACATAATTGATTTGAATCAATTTCATGCTAATCTTGTCATTTCTCCAATTTGTCTATAAATTGGATGAATTTCTTCAATCTGAACCTAATAATCGCTTGTTTTGAATTATTTTGTTGAATCAATCACGCTTCGAGTACTCTTGAGCAATCATCTTGTCTACTTGCTTTCATATCATGATCATGCACTAGTAGGTGAAATCCACAACAAAGCTATTTGGAGAAGAAAGAAGGACAATGGAGCCACATGAAGGAAGCATTTAGATCTACATTTGGTTTGCATAGTCTTTAGTTTTGAATGTTTTGTCTTTATGTCTTTATTGAGTGTGTTTCGGATAGGTCATTACATTTAAGCTTTCGTGATTCGGCTAGATTAGTTTTTATAATGTTTGTGATGATTTCCAATTTCCTATGCTACATTAATTGGTGAACTCGACGTGAACACTAACCATCTAGCCCCTTAACTGTGTTTTTGAGTGCTTTTGAGTTGATTTGCAGGCCAAAAACCCAAAAACAAGGTAGTGCAGGGCTTTCTGGGGACTTTTGCGCCTGTGTGAGACAACCTGCGCCTGTGTCAAGCAACCTGCGCCTGTGTTGAAGACATTCTGCGCCTGTGTCATGCATTCTGCACCTATGTCATGAGTTCTGCGCCTGTGTAAAGTCTAGAACATAGGTAAAAAGGCAGTGTTTTGCTTAAAAATTTGTTTTGTTTTTGCATTCTATTTTCTATTTTTTGGTTTTTGGTACTAATTATCTGTGCAGCATCTTGGCATATGCATGGAAAAGACAAAAAATGAAACTACTAACATATTTTATGCAGAATCGATAGTCAAATAATAAACACCTCAAACTTCTAACTTGGGTTTTGTAGGTTGCCTTGGAGAAACAACTAAACTTGGTGTTTGCAATTAATTTTTAGGCACCTAGTGATTTCTAAATAGGTTGGAATGAACATGTTTTATCTTTGATTGTTGAGTGTGACATTGGAGTAGGAGAGTATGCTCTCATCCTTCTTAGGGTGATCAGAAATCCAGATCTTTGATACCATGCTCATGTATTTGATTGTGTGTCACCTTTAGAGGGCCTGCCTTCCCGACCATTTGCTTTTGCAATCAAGTGATAATCGTGAGAAGGGAATGACCCAAAGTGAGTACGGCTAGAATACCTTGGCATTCTAACTCACTATAAACAAATACCTGATGGGCGAAAGATTTGAAGGAAGGGTTATGTGGGAATTGTAGTTACTTGGGAAGTGATGACCCTTGAACTCTTTCTCATATCAACATCTAAGTAGGGCCTCATGGTCTAAATTGTGCTTGCACGACTACATTTGTTTGATATCTTGATGGGCTTAATGTCTCAATCATGCTTGTGTGACATCAAGGAGTAACGCTTAACAGAAATCCTTACTAAACACCTTGTTTTTAGAGGCCAAAAACCCTTCTAGTTGCTTGAGAAGGACAAGTTCGGATACTTGGAAGAGATACTAAGTTCTCCATGGGGAGATTTCCATGGGGACTGATGCTTGGCTACCCTGAGAAGTGAGTGCCATGGAGGGGAGCCCGTGGGGTCAAGCATCTATGTATTCTCCTTGAATCCCATAATGAGTCTACCTCTCAAGTACCTAATGTCCTTGCCTACCATAAGAAATGTGTGAATGAGCATGATTGTCTTGAGTCTAAGTTGAATTATCTTGTCTTCTTTGCTTTTCAAAAGTTCAATTGTATCTCATTTCAAAAACAAGACAAATTGATTCAAAACAAGGTTAAACATAAGAGCATTTCATCCAACAAAGTTCAAAACACCTTCAAACATGGTTGTCAAATATTTTTCAAAATCTTGTCTCAACATTCATGTCACTTAGATTTAGGTTCATCCTAGGTTTTCATTTTGCAAAGTCAATGTCAAGTACCAAGGTTAGGTTTCATCTAGGTCATACTCCTTTGCATATCCATAAGGGTCATCCTTTTGCATGTGTCCTCTTGCATTAGAGTAATACCATTTCATAATTAAACCTTAGGTTTTGTCTTAGGTTGACATTGTCATACATTTGCATTTGCATCTTTGTCCTCATAACATTAGGTCACATTTCCATACCCTAGGTCTCTTCATTAAGCTTAGGTCATTATCATACCATATTAGGGTCATTTGCATAGTAATTGTCCCTTTGCATATAGTGCCAAAACTAGGTTTTGTCATACTTGAGTAATCCAAATCTTTGATAAACCCTAAGTCATTGTTAGGAAGTCTAGACCTTATCAAACCTTTTCTCCTTTTGTCATTATTGTCATTTGGTCAAACCTAGCTTAGTATCCAAGCATATAGGGGAGACATTGTCATTTGTCCTTTTGTCACTTGGTCCTTTTGTCCTTTGAGGTCTAGACATCATTTCAATTTCCTAAGGGTCTCATTTTTAGAATTGCATTCATGAGTTTGTCAAAATCTTGAAAAACAACAAAAACATTAAGTTGCATTGTCATCCTTTTAGGTTGCATTTGTCAATCCCATTAGTTGCATTGCATAGTGACATGTTTGTTGAAATGAGGTCTCAACCTTCTTACGAAGCCATGTCATCACAATTGAGCAATCAATCATGTCAATCCAATCTCTACATGTCTCAGATCTTGGATCAAACTTTTTATGATGAAACAAGTCTCCAAATACAAAAACTAGAGGAGAAACTAGCTCAAGAAAATGAGATTTTGGAACAAAGAGTGAAAAACATTGAGAAGAATAGATCACAAATGTCCAAAATGTTTCAAAACTTTCCAGGTCGAAATCCAAAGATTGAGCCAATTGATGTAAGATCTCTTCTTGAACGATCAGACATACCAACTCTCCTCTCACAAATAGAGATGATGAAACAATTTCAAGAAAAGAGACAACATCAATTTCAACATTATGTGCCTCCACAACAAGAACAAGAAGGTGTTTACTATCAATCAGATTTTCAACCAATACAACCAATGGTTCAACCAGTTGTTCAACATTTCCAACAGACACAACCAATTGTTCAACATATACAACCAACACAACCAATGCTCCAATTTCAACAATATGTCCAACCAACTATACAATGTCAACAAATAGTTCAACCAATGGTGGAATATCAACAAGTACAATCAATATATCAATGTCAACAACCACAACCAAACAATCAAAAACAAAGGTTGCAGCACACACCAAGCCAAGTTTCAAACATGTTGGAACAATTGAACCAAGTCCAATATCAAAACATGACATTAGATCAGAACCAACTCCTTTCCAAACAAGTTCAAATTCCAGATACAACTATGTCAAAAACTCGAAAGAAAGGTGGCTTTATTGCAATGATCTTAAGGAAATTACCAAGTGAGTTCTTTGAGGAAGATCAAGATAATACAACTATGTCTAGCAATGCCTCATCCCCCCACAAACAAATTGACTCTCCAGTGGCATCTATCCCTACACCTTTAGAAGTTTCCCAAGAACCTTCCATATTGTCCTCATCAAACAATACACCCAAGGATGAAATTACCCAAGGGCTATCCATAATTGATTGCCAAGATAATCCAATTCATGATGCACATCCTTGTCATGTCTCAGAAATACAAGTTCCAATGCCACCATGCACTTTATTGCCATTACCTATTTTAGATGACCTCATTCAAAGTTCCTCTTCCTCATGTTCAAGCATTGATTCCTTGCCAGAATCCATCACAAATGTTCAAAGTGCATTTCCTTTATGCCAAAGCATTAATCCCTTGCCAGAATCCCCCATGTCAGGAGGATAATTTAGAGCATGAAGAAATGAGTCCTAAAGAAAATCAAGATCAAGATCCTGAAACCTTATCATCCCATCCAATTGTTGACCAAGATCCCATGTTCAGACACTCACGATGATTCCCCTATTCTTGTCCATCCTATCCAAAGTCCTATTGACACTCCATTCCCCGGGAAAGATCAAGATATCCCAGTTCATCCAATCCCAAACGATCCCCTTCCATTTCATGAACACAATGTCCTTTCAAATCCCATTGACATTCCACTTCCTGAGAAAGATCAAGATATCCTTTCCATCCTTTATGATGATCCCATTGAAAGTCAAGAGCAAAGCACATTTAAAGAGGATTCCAATGATCTTCCTCCTTGTCAAGATCAAATTATTCCTTCAGATCCTCCACAAGATCCACTTGTTCCTCCATCTCCTTGTCTTAATGCTCCATATACACTCCAAGATCGTATTTCTTGTGATGATCCCATTATTCCTCCCATTCCATCTCTTGAAGAGCCTGTCATTGAACCATGTCCACAACACAATCCTAGTCTCTCTCATGATCCTGACCCCCCTCATGATCCTAATCCCCCTCATGATTCAAATGTGTCAGTGCAAGATGTTCATGAACCCCTGACATTAACAATGGGTTCTTCCTCTTTGGTGCAATCCAATCCACTTCAAGATCTCATTATTTCTCTCATATCATATCCACCTCATAATGGACTCGCGTCTTCTTCCCAAAGAAAAGAGTCTCCTACAAGTCAAGATATTCATAAAGGCAAAGGAGTAGATCTCCATAAGCAAGAATCCCTTCATGTTAAAGAAAATATTAAGGGTCATGGCCTTAGTGAAATTCCTCAAGACGTTGGTACCCCTGCTAAATCCAACATCCCTTCAAAATCCAAACATATCCCTTCCCCATCATACTTTCCATCCATCTTAGGTCCTTATATCCCTTCATCCTCTATGCAAGGTCAGCAAAGGCATACATCCTTGAGTAAATTGCATCCATCCAAAAGAAGTCCATTTCATTCATATCCATTCATGCATTTATTTCCCCCTCCAAGCAATTTGGATGCCAAGTATAAAAGTCATAAGTCTAGAAATCCACATGTATTCAAGGATCAACATGTCCAATATAATCGACATGTCAAAACAAAGAACAATATGATCTATAAAGAAAAAGAAATATCCAAAAGGCCATAAAGGCCCACTGAGCAAAATAAAGCAAAGTCAAAATCTATATGGGTTCCTAAATCCCTTGTGCAAGCAATGCACTCCAAGGAACCACAAAAGCATGAAAAATCAAAAACCATGTGGATCCATAAGCGGCTCCTTGAAGCACAAAAGCCTAAAGAAACATCCAACTTGGCATCCAAAATTTCTATTCCTCCATCCAACACTCTCAATTTTGTTCCTCCATCACCTTCTTCATCCTTTTTGGGCCCTTATGTCCCAAAATCCATAGCCTTTCCTCCATCAAAATCTCCGTACCTAGAACCCACTCTTCCTCCATCAGTTCATCACCCCTCAAGGTGTGTGCCAATGTCAATCTTGCCAACATTTCTATCCACTCAAGCATGGTTCTTCCAATACCCTATCCATTATCCAATGCATATTTTCCATCCTTCGATCACTCTGGTCCAATCCTTTGCATAAATCCTTGCCCTAATTTCATCTCTTTTTCCATGTCCTTATCTTACCAACGTCTTTGAGCATACTTTTAAAGGTCATGGTCCATTTTTTTCAAGGCTGCTATACAAAAAAAAAAAGATGCTTGAGTCCTTCCATCCCCTATCATGTGTCCATCTTCTATTGAAAAAGTAAAAAAATCAAAAAAATCAAAAAAAAAAAGTGAAAAAAAAAGAAAGACAAAAGAAAAAAAGTAAAGCAAAAATAATTCGTCCACTGGTGAAAACCTGGCAAACAAGTGCCTTGGGCAAGTACCGTGATGAAAACCTGGCAAATAGGCATCATGCGTAATTTATGAACTTCTTGCACACCACACTTGGGGGCAGGTTTTATCCTATCATATCCTTTTGTCCTTCATTGTTCCATTATCCTATCGAACCCATGCCATACTCCTCCATGTCCTATTACCCTTCCTTGTCCTATCATCCCTCATGTCCATTTCCCTTTCCACCTTTGATCTTGACAATGCTGACGATCTTCATGAGCATCATGCATCTTGTTTGCAGCTTTCAGTCCATCATAGCTTTTGGTATTCATCCATTTGCTTATTACAACCGTTCATCCATATTCCCTGTCTTCTTGCAACTTTCTGCCACTATCCCTGTATCGTATCCTGACCTTCAGTCCATGTCCCTTATCCATTCTTGGTCTTGCTTATCCTATCCATATCTTATCACTATCCATACACTCTTTTTCATTCCTTGATCTTGATCTGACATAAGGACGCAAAATTTAAACATAGTTTCAAAAACCTCTTGACATGTCCCTCATGCCATGTCACTGCTTTACATTGTCATATCCAGTCTCTTGTCCCATCATGCAATAGCCCTTGGAAATTGCATCTATATTGTCTCCATAATAAAAGGCCTTTGTCTTCCCTCTATCCACCAACATTTCAAAAAGCCTATTTATTCACTTGTCATATTCCTTGCCTTGCTAGACACTGGGGGCAAAAAATCCAAAAAAAATCAAATAATGTCCTGAAAAAATCTCCATAAAAAATTGAAAAATGTCCTGAAATAATTCAAAAAAAATTGAAAAATGATGATCCTGAAAAAATCCAAAACAAATAAAAAAAAATGATGATCCTGAAAAAATCCCAAAAAAATTGAAAAATGTCCTGAAATAATCCAAACAAAAAAAAAAAAGTCATATAAAGTCCTGAAAAAATGAACAAAAAAAAATAAAAATTCAAAAACATTAAAATCCAAAAAAAAGCATTTTGTCAATAAATATCCTCTTGGTGCATAAGACAGATCACTAAGCATACATCCAACGACTCGCAATCCAACGCTGTGCTTTAATGAAATCATGCATAAACAGATGAACTCTTTCAATCAACTCAGACATTCAAACTGATCAAATTGTCTTATCAATCGAACATCAGCCTCAACATTATCATTTGTCCTTGTCACTACTATCATGGGTCTTATACAGGGTGTGGTATACTCGAAACCAGACTGTGTCCTGTCTTAGATGGGGTACCGCATGTCCTAAAATCAAACAACATGATCGTCCTATCAACACTTTCAACTTTTGACAATGAAGATCAAGATGTTAGTTTGATTTGTTGGAATTTGTGCATCTTATCTTTTTACTGATTTATCTTTGGCTTCGATCATGTTCCTATGTTGCTCGATGATGTCACTGAGTGATTTAGAGTGACCGGGATGGATCATGATTCCTTTCTTTTTTTTGTGATTGATGTTTGTCTGCAATGTGTTTGTCTTTTGCAAAAAGGGTTGCATTCCAGCTCTGGCCTTCAATGCCATGATGCTCTGCATCCGCTCTGCTACATTAAATAAAGGTTCTCACCTACTTATGTGCATATGTGAAAGCAAGTTTTCCTTCATCTCTAACTGTCCTCTATCTAATTTCTTCTCACTAACATTTCTTCCGTCAGTCTTGGCAGTCCGTTCGAACCTATAATTTTCTGTCATTCTTATCGATCAATTGGCCTCTTTTCTGCATGTTTCTGGCCAATTCCTCGAGGGGGCATGCATATGTCATTATTATCATCTGGGGCATTTTCATCATCGTTCTTTGAAACAACGCTTAAAATCGCATTGTCTCAAAGAGGGGCAAAATGTAGACACCTAAAAATGGTCAATGCTTGTGGAGTCATACTTTAACATTTGCGCATTGCCTCATTTTAGGTTTTTGCATCGCATTAACATTTCTCCTATGATTCGCACTTGGTCTTTATCATTTGCGAGCATCGAGTCGTTCTTCTACATTCTTCATTCATCTCGCCTTCGAATTTGGTCGTGTCGACAACAATCTTCAATCATGATTTTGGTCGATCTTATCCTGTCGCATCAATGTGCGTGCTCATTTGTCATCATTTTGGACATCGTCAATCCTAATTAGGGTTTTGTCCTCTTATCAATCGTTGTCATCTTGTCATCTTGCGATCAATTTGTCATCAATCATTGTCATTTTTCAATCTTGTCATCATGCGATTGATTTGTCATCGATTCTTGTCTTTTGATCGATTTGTCATCAATCTTGTCGTTTTGCAATCTATTTTGTCATTGATCCTTGTCTTCTTGTCAATTTTGTCATTTTTGCGATCGATTTGTCATCAATCGTCGTTCTTTTCAATCATGTCAATTTGGATCAATTTGTCATTGTTCCTCATCAATTGGCACATTTATCAATCAAATCATTTATCACATTGGTCCTTCGTTAATCAGAATCATGATCGAGTCAATTATCTTTCATCAAGACCTAATTGTCATCTTTGCATTGCTAATTCATCTTCTAGGGTTTCGTGATTTAATCATTTAACCTTGTTTGTCATTTCTCCCCTTAGGATCAATAAATTATTTATTTATCCTAAGTCTTTTCATTGCAATTAAATGTTCATTTAATTGGCTAATTATTCCTCTTTTTGTGAATTAATTAATAAATGACAAATTATTAATTAATTCACCTAATTTATCTTAATTTCCTAATTTTCCTCTTTTTCTAATTTACTAATTTTCTAATTCCTAATTTCAATTCTCTCCTATTTTCCTCCTAATTTCATGGGAATGACATTTCAATTTGTCATAATTTGTCATAATTGACAATCAATCAATTTTGACATAGAAATTTGTCATATTTTGTCATAATCATCAATCAATCAAATTTTGCATAGAAAGTACATAATTTGTCATAATTTGTCATAGTTGACATAATTGATTTGAATTTCCATTTGAATCAATTTCATTCTAATCTTGTCATTTCTCCAATTTGTCTATAAATTGGATGAATTTCTTCAATCTCAATCTAATAATCGCTTTGTCAAAACAATCACATTTCGAGTACTCTTGCGCCATAATCTTGTCTATTTGCTTTCATCTCATGTGTATGCACTTGAAGGTGAGATCCACAAACAAAGGCTATTTGGAGAGGAAAGAAGAACAATGGAGCTGCATGAAGGAAGCATTCAGATCTACGTTTGGTTTGCATAGTATTTAGTTTTGAATGTTTTGTCTTTATGTCTTTATTGAGTTTGTTTAGGATAGGTCATTACATTTAAGCTTTCGTGATATAGTTAGATTAGTTTTGATTTGTTGTGATGATTTCCGATTTCCTATGCTACAATATTATCTGTACTAATATCTCATGTTCATTTTATTTTTTTAGGGTACCCCCTCTACGTCTAGGCCTCGTCCAAAGCAAAAGAACTCCTCAAAGTCGCGAAAATGTGGGAAGAAGGTAATTGAAAACATTTTTAGTTGTACAATTGTTTGAAAATGTTGAAATTGTCTTAGTTGGGATTTTTAGATTTATTAGTGTTTTTGTGTATTTTACATGTACAATGGCCATTAAGCTATGTGGATTTGTTGAATGCACTTGATTCGCCCATGGATCAAGAGACGACGGAGGTATGTATCTCTACTTTATTTTCTTGATTTCATGATTATATGCATGTGTACATGTGAACTTGTGATAAATTATAATCTTATTAATTTTTCATACAGGAAATATCCATAACTGCTTCATCAATGGTGAGCCCTCCTCCATGCACTAGAGAAGCATCTCAGGATCCAGTACACTTTTGTTTGATATATTATATTAATTGTTTGTAACCTACAATACTTATCATTATATTAATCGTATTTAATCTTTAACCATTTTTTGTATAGGTAATAGCGACAGTTTCTCCATCGATGGTGAGCTATCCTTAGCCCATTGGAGAAGCATCTCAAGCACCAATACGTCATTGTTCTCTATATTATAGTTTTTAAGTGTTTCTAATGTATTTAAGTTAGTACATTATATTAATTTTATATTTAATCTACAACAGCCCCCTTCATGGTTTGGCCATAATGTGGATCCTTTTAATTTTGTCTTCAAGAAAACTCTTAAGACTGACAGCGAGAGGAGACTATAGACATTAGATCCAATATCAGCGGATGAGGTAATCTACATTTCAATTGCAAAGAAATTATAGTTAAATGCATAGTTATGTTGTTAATCATGAACTATTTCTTACAAAAGAATTGTAACTTGGCTTTTGAATTGTGGTTTTGGAGCCATCTACAAAGCCGCGTACTGCATCGAAGAGGCTTGATTTTGATGATCCACCACAAGTTTAGGATCATATAGTGTTATTTGTGGTCATAGAATGACCAATACATGTAGATATATTCTACATTTTTATTCTATATCAATTTGGACATGGGATATGCCACATTTTTATAATACTTGTATTGACTTAGAAAACATGCCTTATATATATATATATATATATATATATATATATATATAGAGTTCATTATTGTGTATTCATTGTATTTCATGGCAGCCCTTTTATAAAGTTAATTGATCATTTGCATATGTAATCAACAATATGTGTGTGGTGCGAGAGCACCCTCATGCTTGCAATGGTCAAATTTTGGTTCTCGTGCTTGGGGTCATTTGGATCAAAGATGTAAAAGTTTCTCAATTGTCATCAAAGTTGTCAAAGTTGGGCTTCATTTGGATAAAAGATGTAAAAATTGCTCCATTCTTGTCAAAGTTGCTCACTTGTTGTCAAGGTTGCTCAGTTGTTGTCAAAGTTGTCAAAGTTGTCAAAGTTGCAAGATAGGCTAGAATTGATTTCATTTGTCATATACACAGACTAATGGAGTGAGTGAGTCTGGGTGGATAGTTTTATGCTAGGCATGCTCCTCTCATGCATCCCAAACTGCCAAAATGTCGAGAGTCATACCCTACTAGCATGATCTCTCAAGTGCCCTAGGTCCAAAAAATGTCAAACTTTGATAGACTGTTTCTTCTAATCCAAGACACATATGATTGATCTGTTTAAACCTATGGGGTCACATGAGGCTCCTCTACAATGGTCTATCTCAGTTTTTGATGACTCAAAGCTATTTTCACTTGGTAGCATTTTTTCAGTTGCTGCAAAAACCATTAGTTGCATACAATGCAAAGTTGCAAGATAGGCTAGAATTGATTCGGTTCGTCCTGTGCACAAACTGATGTCATGAGCACATCCAGGTGGGAAGGTGTATGCTAGGAATTCTCCTCTCATGCATCCCAAAGTGTTGGAACGTTGAGAGTCATACCCTACCAATGAGATCTCTCAAGTGCCCCGAGTCCAAAAAATTGTTAAACTTTGACGAACTAGTTATTCCAATCCAGGACACATATGATCAATCTATTTGAACCAATGGGGTTGCATGAAGATCCTCTACAATGGCCTATCTCAGTTTCTAATAACTTAGAGCCATTTTCAATTGGTAGCATTTTTTTGCTTGTTGCAAAAACCATCAGTTGCATGCAATGCAAAGTTTCAAGATAAGCTAGAATTGATTTGATTTGACCTATGCATAAACTGATGCTAGGAAAGAATTTGGGTGGGTATTTTTATGCTAGGCATGCTCCTCTTGTGCATCCCAAAGCACTGAAATATCGAGTCATACCCTACCGATGCGATCTCTCAAGTGTCGTGAGTCCAAAAAATTGTAAAACTTTGACAAATTGTTTCTTCCAATCCAAGAAACATATGATCGATCTATTTGAGCCTATGGGGTCATGTGAGGATCCTCTATAATGGCCTATTTTAGTTTCTGACGACTTGGAGCCATTTTCAATTGGTAGCATTTTTTTGCCTGCTGCAAAAATTGTCAGTTGCATGCAATGCAAAGTTGCAAGATAGGCTAGAATTGATTTCGTTCATCCTATGCACAAAGTGATGTCACGAGCACGTCTAGGTGGGCAGTTTTACACTTGGAATTTTCCTCTCATGCATCCCAAAGCACCAGAATGTCGAGAGTCATACCCTATCGACACGATCTCTCAAGTGCCCCGAGTCCAAAAAATTGTCAAACTTTGACCAACTGTTTCTTCCAATCCAAAACATATATGATCAATCCTTTTGAACCTGTGGGGTTGTGTGAGGTTCCTCTACAATGGATTCTTAGTTTCTGACGAATCAGAGCCATTTTCAATTGGTAGCAGCTTTTTGCCCGTTGCAAAAACCATCAGTTTCATGCAATGTAAAGTTGCAAGATAGGCTAGAATTGATTCAGTTCATCCTGTGCATAAACCAATGTCATGAGAGCATCCGTGTGGGTAGTTTTAGGCTAGGCATTCTCCTCTCATGTATCCCAAAGCACCAAAATGTTGGCAGTCATACCCTACTGGCGTGATCTCTCAAGTGCCCCGAGTCCAAAAAATTATCAAACTTTGAAGGACAATTTCTTCCAATCTAGGATGCATATGATCGATCCCTTTGAACCTGTGGGGTCACTTGAGGCTCCTCTACAATGGATTATCTCAGTTTCTGACGACTCAGAGCCATTTTCAATTGGTAGCATTTTTTCGCCTGCTGCAAAAACTGTCAGTTGCATGCAATGCAAAGTTGCAAGACAGGCTAGAATTGATTTCATTCATCCTGTGCAAAAATTGACATCATGAGCGCATCTGAGTGGGCATGTTTACGATAGGCATGCTCCTCTTGTTCATCCTAAAGTGTTAGAACGTCGAGAGCCATACCCTACCGGCGCGATGTAGAAGTTGCTTGACAACTTTTTTGACAATAATGATAATATTTGCTCAAATTGTATCTAGACTCAATCTATGACTCCTATGACTCGATAATGACTCAAATAATTCTCCATGATTATACAAAAATCAAGAATGGTCATGATTGACCTTATCAATAATGGTCATGATTGACCTTATCACATCACATAAACTTAAAACATAGTCACAAAACATAGACACAAAAAATAGTCACAAAATATTGTCACATATTATTCAAAAATTTGCCTCTAAATATGGTCAAATCAGCTCTTGGCTATTTTAATATACAAAAAATGTCTTACAAATCATCTCATGGGATTTTATACAAAATTTGGCATTATAATATGTGCGATTCAGCTCATCACCATTTTAATATACAAAATTTGGCATCTAAATATGTACAAATAAGCTCACTGCCATTTAAATATACAAAATTATGCCCCTAAACATGTACAAATTAGCTCATGGGCATTTATATATACCAAAATGAAAATAGAACAATTTGTTGATGATATATAAAAAAATTCTCAAAATCATTCTACTGTGAACCGTAGAATCAATCAAGTGAGCCTTAAGAATCAACTCTAACCTGTATTGTGTCAAGTATTGCCTCATGGTCAGATTCATGAACTTTCCATAAAATCTTGTTATGAGGTCTACCATGAAACTTCATCAAATGAATATTTGTTGCAACAACAAGGTTAGAGAAATGAAGAACATGTCTGTGTGTTTCAAAGTACTGGAACAACCAAACATCATAATTCTTGATAGGGTATCTCCTAAGCCATGTTATTGTCACAACGACAGACCCTATTGGGTACTCAATACCCTCTCCATCAAGGATTGTGGTTCTCAATTTTCTTTTAGGCTCAACACAATGACACAAATAGTAATTTGTTCCTTCTTCATTGTTCTCTTCTACAACAACTACATACACATGACCTGAATTTTATAAAGTGATAATTAATACAAAAAATAAAGTGTGGTGTACAACAAAATGAACTGAAAAGAATACTTGTAAAAAAATTAACTCAAAAAAACACGTGAATCCACTAGGTCGGATACATGGTTAAAATCCACTAATGTCTCCATCTGGCTCAATTGTAGTGCTTTGAGAATTTGATATGTATCAATGGGAACCAACGGTCTACAAGACCATTTGTCAACCCACTCTTGTGATTCACATTCTTCCCACAAACAATACATGCATGAAGAGAAAAAACATACCATCTGTCTCATATAAATTCCTAGTGAACTTGCATTTGAACTCATAAATGAGTGCATGTCACTTGATCTTGCAACTGTACAACAATCTAGATAGTTTTCAATGTTAGATTCAGTGATCAACCAAAAATATCTATGAATCATTGACGTACCTGGATTACCTATACCCATCATAGAGTTACACCATCACACAATTGTTTCTACATCAATCAACTTAGCACCACCTTCGTACTTCAATTCTTCTCTAGCTAGGGCTCTTTTTACATGTGCTCATGCACCATTGTGCTCTCCCTTACCATGTCCAGCCTCAGTGAAATTCCAAAAATGTTGTACACCGCTTGTCATATGCATCCTTCTCAACCAATAAAACATCCTTTCATTTTTTAATCGTGCGGTGCAATTATCTAACCATATTAAGTGTTGATTGTATTGTATATTTCTTTCCTTTAAATTATCATAGAAAACTTTAAAGCATCCTTGTACAAACTCCGATGAATGATTATGATCATCACTTATGTAGAAGTGATACTCTCGTACAACCTTTCTATCCTCCTATGTGTTATCATCTGCATGCATGAATGTTATGTGTACAAAAATAGAAACTTGTGTAGAATGATAATACATAGATTGCACTTCATTTTGAGGTTGTAGTGTATAATTTTCAGCAAAATCAACAATAGAGACAATGGTTCCAAGAGGAAATGTGTCCTTACATAAATTGAATTGCTCATCTAACCATCGATCTCTATGTGTATGCATTATGTACTCATAAACTAGTTTCTCTTGAAACATTTTCATAAATTCAATTACACATATATCATTTTCACTAACTCACATCTCTTCAAATCTTTTCCATCTCTAACTCCATATGTGACTATCTTGTATTTTGCAAAAGAAAATAGTTTCCTACCAATTTCATGTGTGCTTTCTAAATGTACACATCTTGGTAATCGTTGCAAACCACCACATATAGCACAAGAACCTTCCAAACAAAGCATCTTATAATAAATGCAACCATCACATCTATTACATAGCACACTTAAAATTAATTCTCTTACCGACTTAGGAGGTGCTTGTATATTGCATTCCTGCAAAACATCATTAGTGTGAAAAGTAGAACAAATATGACATAAAATATCATAGTGCATGAAAAATTCAATATGCATCCTACAAAAACACATGGTGCATACATGATTAATCTTAATATAAAAAGGTTTTGCCATATCAAAAAATCTTTGAGAAATTCTTATTTGAGGAAACTTTTCAAGGAATCTTTCATAAAATTTTGTTTGAGTCATATCCAAATAGTTTTTGGCATGTGGCTCACGATTTGTAGAACTGATTTGCCTTCTAACAACATCTCTTTGGTTGGGCTAAACTCTTGTGTTGTCATGACAAAAAAATTCAATTAATGTTCTTAGTGCATCAACAACAACCTTGTCTTTACGTGGTAGTCTACTGAGAATGCCCAAAGAGAATTATTGTTAGGTTCCTCTATTTTTTCCCACCTCTGTAATGCTTTAATTATTCTTGTTCTACTAGCATTTAATGACTTACTTGTTTTGCTAATCAAATGATATTTTTTTATTTTATTGCTCATTATGGTTGATGTAATGACACATCGAGTAACATTAGAATATTTATTACGTGATTTTGAACCAAAAGCTTGATATGCATCAAATAGATTTCTCACAATAGTTCTTTCACTGTTACTTTTGGATGATCTTAGGCCTAGAATTTTCATTGTCTCTCTAAAATTTAAATTTTTAATCACTTGAACAATTAATTGACATCTTGCGGTTTAATTTAAGTTTTCAAAATAGTTTTTCCATATTCTTTTAGCCATTCTCCTACAATTTCATTCATTTATTTTATCGGGCATTGGCTTCAATATATTCTCATCAATGTCAATTAGATACTTTGGTTTCCTACAAATAATTCTAGGAGGTGTTAACATCAGTGCATTGTGTGCATTGTGTACATTCAATTCATCAAATAGAGCAGATGTATGTTCATCATTCAATTTATTATTCAATGTGGTCTCTTCTTCAATTGCATTAGGTTCATACGGTAAATCAAATGTCTCTTATTCAATTGGATTAGGTGCATTATGTTCATTTGGTAAATTGAATTGAGATGTTGAGGATGACATACCTTCTTGTCCCATTGTTCTTATGTCATGTAATTTCTTCATATGTTGCCTTTGTCTTTCCTTTTCAACCTCTCGTTGTTCCATCGTTCCTTGCTTGTTCTTTCCCATAGTTGATATCGGTTGTCCTAAATAGAATCATATTACATATATATGTAAATGAAAGTTCATAAACAATCAAATAACCATAAATATGCATCTTATCATTATTTTTTGAATCAAAACTATTAAACAATCACAATAATAGTGACAACTAATAAGAACAACAATTCAATCATTTGAAATCATGCAAAAACAAAAAAATCACTTACTTCTATGTATAAAATAGTGACAGAAGTGCAGACACAGTTGCAGTGGGGCCTTCAATGACCTCAAAAACTTCTTTTGAGGTCATTGAGGCTCTTGGGCAACTAAAACTATGTCTAAGTACCGCGTACACGTTGTTAGTCCCTAAAGTGTTTGCGAGCCCAATGGTATTTTTTTTGCACCCTGTACGCGCTTAGAACTCATGAATACCATGTATGTGCTCATAGGCCTTAAAAATGTTATGGCAGGGCAGCAAACTAATAGGCTCGGTGCCCCATACACGCTATTTGTAGTAAATAAAATATGAAGGAAAAGGGAGGGAGGGAGAGGGAGAGGGGGAGGGAGAGAGAGGGAGAGGGAGAGAGGGAGAGAGAGAGAGGGAGGGAGAGGGAGGGAGAGAGGGAGAGGAAGAGTGGGGAGATGGAGAGAGAAAGAGTGGGGAGGGAGAGAAGAAGAAAGAGAGGGATGGGGTATGGATGAAGGGAGAAGGGGAGAGAGGGAGAGAGAGGCAGAGAGGGAGAAAGAGAGAGGGAGAGGAAGAGAGAGAGAGAGAGAGAGAGAGAGAGAGAGAGAGAGAGAGAGAGAGAGAGAGAGAGAGAGATCAATTAAATTGTATCCTATCAAATCAATCTTACTGCATAAGCTAATAAGACAGTTAAATGCAATGGAATTGATTTCCTTGGTATGGCTATAAATTGCTACCCAAACCATGAGTTTGGAAACCACTTTATATTCTAAGAATTGTAGGGGACAAAATTAGGAAGAAAAAATGCACATTACCAAAGATTTCCCAAATCCCACCATAGGAGGAGTGTGGTAGAGGGATGATGCACAATGGGTTTTGTACATTGAGTCAAATGCTAAGTCTATCAAGGAAAGCATAGCCTCTCAAGCTCAAACTATGGACCTAGGGATTATTAGGTCTATTGTTCATCCAAATGGTAACCACTACATGGCAGACCTAATTGCAATACAATAATATAAAGTAAGAGAGATAAAGGGGTAGGGAGCGAGAAAGAGTGGGGAGGGAGAGAAGAGAGAGAGAGAGAGAGAGAGAGAGAGAGAGAGAGAGAGAGAGAGAGAGAGAGAGAGAGAGAGAGAGAGAGAGAGAGAGTATGAAGGGAGAAGGGGAGAGAGGGAGAGAGAGGTAGAGGGGGAGAGAGAGAGAGAGAGAGAGAGAGAGAGAGAGAGAGAGAGAGAGAGAGAGAGAGAGAGAGAGGGGGGGGGGGGGGCACCCTGTATGCACTTGAGAGGGGCAGAGAGGGAGATAATACACATACATACACACATATATGTGTATATATATATTTAATATATTATATAAAATATGTTATATATTATTATATACATATATATTATATATATTATATATTATATATTATATGTATATACACATTATATATACAATATCATATTATACATATTATACACACTCCCAAATTTTAAACAAAAGTAGCATGTACATGTTGTTTTAGCTTTATTAACATGTACGCGCTATTTATAGTAAAAACAATGCATATGCGCTTCTTATACAATAGGTACCTCGTACACGCTTTTGACTATTTAGGCTTGGAAATAGTCATATATGACAAAGCCACGAGTTGCAAGTTCGATTTCGCTCCATTTTCTTCCTTTTTGACGTGTTTTATTTTATCAATTTGGTTTCTTGACTTTGTCATCATTAGGTTTACACTTAATCAGTGGGTATTTCTAAAATTTCCACCATATTTTTTAGATCTCTAACCATATATTTTTTTTAAATTTGAACAACAATAACATATTATTATTGAATTTCTTTTACCAATGTCTCCATAGTTCTCACAGACATATGTGTACCATTTTTTTAATAACTTTTGATCTACTTATCCAAATTTAAAAACCTTTATTTATTATTGTAGTCCACTTGATTCTTTACAATTTTAAACAAAAAAAATGTATTTTCGATTTTTTTAGTGCAAGTTATGCTTCGCACACGAACAGGTACCTAATTTTCACGATGTGCACGATTGGAAAAATCATATAAAAAAATTACAAAAAAATACACAACTTCTAGTGGTCACTCTTAACTATCTTTCTGCCAAAGGATTTGCCAAAATACTAAATCTAACTATGAGTGTTTTATGCGTACATCAGACACTATGATATGTTTTTCAGAAAAATCATGGTCTATTTTTTGTGCACAAAGGATTTGACCCCCTTAATATTATCCAATTTTGAAAATATTTAGTAGTTTGGAAACTAGATTCAAAGTACTTCAATATTTGTTCTTTGATTATCTTCATATGTTGAGTGGATGAATTTCAAATTTTTCCTCCAAGTTCAAGTTCACCTGATTTCAGGAAAAAAAAGTGTCCACTTATACGCCCCTTTTTGACCACCATCTTTGTACACTTACCCTTAAGTCTCATTAACAGGTTAGGAGAATTACTTTCAATTTTTTTACCACAAATATAATTAACTTTATTCAGAGAAGTATTAGCTTTACTCACATAAATGACCAATCTCTAGGGCCTTTCAGGGGTAATAGAGACAATGATAACATTCATAGACTTCACATCCTTTAAGAAAGAAGATTCAAGATGTGGATTATGTCTAGTAGACCAAAAAATTGAAGGAAACACCTCTAGGAATTCATCTAGTACATCATCCAACATATCAAATTCATCCTTTGAGAATGCCTTATCAAATTCATCAAAACCTTGAAGGAAGAGATCTGAAATAAGGCATTCACATCAAGTTCACCAAAGCATAGATGAAGGGATTTTCTACCCTCAATAAAATAAGATCTCAAAGAGAAAATTTCCCTACATTAATTCACTTAACTAACACTCTAGTGAGGTAGGAAGATCAATATGAATAGGGTAAATCTAACTATATTAAACTATTCAATGTAAACCAAAAATTCTAAAATAACTAGAACATATGATAAGATAAAAAATATGACAATAGGAATGTATTTAGCTTACAACACAAAGTTTTAAACCTGAAACTAAGAAAGCCCCAACCTCGGATTATAGTGTGGCACAAGGACATCTCTAGATCATGTTGCAATCCATTTGGATACAAACCAAAAAACCTTATAAATGTCCCAGAAATATCTTTGCATTCCTTAGATCTGTTCGCCACCTACACACATAGAGAGAGGGAAAATGTTGGGGGTTGTAAAGCGGGTTGCCCTAGTAAAACCCTTGTTTTGGTGTTTCCACCTCCACAAACAACTGAATAGATAGATTGATAAAATAAACTGCCATGTAATATAAACAAACCCCACTTAATGGATGAAAATCCTTATTAGTAGAGATAAATTGTTAAAATTCTAAAATGCAAATAGATGATAAATGTATTTAGAGATTTAATTAAAACAAGATTATATCGCAATACAAAAGATATAAGAGATAAGAGAAAAAGAAGAGCTTTATGTAGAAAATACCCCTCCCTTCAAATGGCAACATGATATTGTGTGTAGATTTTGGTAGAGCTTCACTATGAATGTGGGAGCAAGAGATCCAAGAATGTGATTATATAATATGAGATAAATAAGATAGGTTTTTTGCTTAGATCTAGCAAGAATAGTTATTTTGAATGCACCCAAGTGAAGGGACATGCATCGATAGAAGATTGAAGTAGAATGTACCCATTTGAATCTAGAATCTTTTTAGAACATTTTTGCACTACAAAAATGTATATGCACTATGCTCTATTCCAAATTAAGCAATCCCAAATTTGGACTAGGGGTTACTAACACTTCATCTTTGAATCCATGATGTTAGAGTTATAAATTTATGATCATGAATTTTGTTATAATTGCACTAGGCTCAATGTGAAAGTGTCATAAAAGTACATACTTGCAATTTGCAACACTAGAGACTCAAATAAATATTATTTTAAGCAATAAAAACTAATGTAATTACCCACCTTGAAGTGATGACAAAATTAAAGGAAAGACCACCTATTTCATAAATGTTGAGACAAAGGTTTTAGAATCCCAATTGACATGTATTAACTAACCATTTACTTTTCCTTGGCTTGAGTTCTTTTCTCAATTGATAGGTTCTCTTGAACATGAGCACCTCACATGACACTCTTCTCTTTCCCTATTATGATTTTAGAGGTGAACATTTCATTTGAAAAAAGGACATATAAGAAAAGAAAATGAAGAAAGGAAAAGGGTAGAGATTTTAAAACATGATTTGAGTACATAACATGGGTATCAATAATATTTATGTTTTTAAGTATCTCTACTGTATGTACATATATTTTAATGATTTTTTTAGTTTATTAATCATTTGGATAATTAATCCATATTATCATGTCTTATTATGTACATTCATAAAAAAAATAAAATAAATGGTCTCTGATCTATTGCATGTACTATTACATATCTATAAACATTTTGTAAACTACATTTATCTATAAATACTTAAAGGCCTTATTTCTATCCATATTATGAATACATTATATAAATACTTAAGACCCTTCACTTATTCATAGCATGAATAGTTTGCCTTAAGACTATACATGCCATGTAAACTTTTTAAAACCTTACTTGCCTATAAATATGTATACACATCATATAAATTCATGAATAAGGTGTGTGACCTTTGACATATACATATTGTGCATACTTTATATAATTATAATTCACGGATTTAGTTAATATATATACTATGAATCTATGTATAAATCATGGATTTAGCCTTTCACCTATGAATATTGTATACCCTATATAAGTAAGTTAAGGTTTCTTTTTCTTTCAATGTTATGTAAACATTTTATAAATAAATTGAAATTTTCAATCTATGGATGCCTATAAATCATAGATTTAGCTATTGATCTACAATGTTGTATAAATCCTATATAAATAAATTAAGGCTTATTTTTTCTTTTGACCTAAGAATGTTGTAGAAACCCTATAAAAATAAGTTACTTTTCGATTTAGGCTTTGACCTATGAATGTTGTGTTAACCCTATATAAATAAGTTAAGGTTTCTTTTTTCCATTTAGGTTTGTTTTACTATTTAGCTTTTGATCTATTAATGTTGTAGAAACTCTATGAATGTTGTATTGCAAAAACCATAAGAATATCTTATTGTAGAAACCCTATGAATGTTGTCTAGACCTTATATAAATAAGTTAATGCTTATTTTTTGATTTATCCTTTGACCTATGAATGTTGTATAAACCCTATGTAAATAAGTTAAACCTTATTTTTCCCCTTGTACAAGTAAGTACAAATAAGTTTAGGCCCTTTGTCTATTACTATTGAAAATATGTAGTTATTACCTTAATTGTTGAAATTGTGTACTAATAAATAAAGGTCTTTGATATATGAATATTAAAAATATGTAATATGTATAATATGGATTATTAATTGATAATATAGATTATCAATCTATCAAATGATCATTTGCCTTACCTCTTAAATTGAATCTTTGTTTGCATAAAATCAATCAACATAGAATTTAAATCAACATTACTCACATCTATTTAAATAAATATATTAGATTTATGAATATATTTTATAAATTAATTATTTAACTAAAAAAAATATTATCCCTTTTTATTTTTATTTTTACTTTTAATTAATGTACCTAAAATTTAAATTACCATTACTTACATGTATATTCAACCAAAAATAACGGTGGATAGGAGAAGATGTGGGAAGCGCGAAGCATCGCTAGAGCTAGGGTTTCAGGGGTAGCCGATGGAGGAGAAGATGCGGCTAAGGAAGGAGATGATGGAGATGGGGAGGTGGTCGATCCTGGTTGGGTTGGGGTCTTGGTGGAGGTCAACCTTTTTTCCAGTGTTGTGGATGTGAATCTATTCTTTTCAAGAGATTCTCTCGTGTTTCACTGCTGCAGGTTTTTTTCCCTCTTCTCCTTTAGAGGTGGAGACTTTGGTGAAACTTATTGGCATAGAGTCCTTCTAGTACTGGCCTCTGTTTTTGTTCAAGGTTTTGGGAGCCTTTTCAAAACCCTTCTTTCCAGCTAAGCATCATGTAAATATTTGTTGGTTGCTGGTCTTTGTTTTGTTGTTATCTACTTTGTTTTCCCTATGCTTGGTCTCTTTCCTTCCAGCTCCTATTGAGGTGGTTTCCTTTCTTATTGAGGTGGAGAGGTGTTGTGCTAATCAGATGTTGGGCGGTGACGGGTGCCCTTCTGCTGATTATGGGAGCCACTTTAAAACCCACTGTGAAGGTTCGGGAAACCTTTCAAAATCCCCCTCTTGGCTGTTGTTTTTGGTTTATTTTATCGATGTCTGGTTCAAGTTGTGGGAGCCTTGTAAAACCCACAAGCAGGCTGGATGCTAGTAGTTTTCAAGGGCCCAGCCTGGCCACTTGCTGTTTTGGTTTTTGGTTAAGGATAGGTTTTGTTTTTGGCAACCTGAGATCTATGTTGCAGGTTAAGGGAGCCTAGAAAAACCCTTCTCTGCTAGTTTTGGGAGCCAGTTCAAAACCTAGGTTGTTGGTTAGGGGAGCCATTCAAAAGCCTCTGAGTCCTAATCCTGAATGTATGGCTACCTTTTGTAGTCTAGTGTCTTTGAAGGTTATGGGTAATCAAAAACATTACTTACATATATATAATTAAATATATTTAAATTTATAAAAAGCTTATATAATAAGTATTTTTTTCTTGAGAATATGTATTTATACTTCTAAATAAATCAAGAAATACGCTCAAATTCAGAGAGGACATAAGATCTGTAATTTTAGACTCTTGCTCAGAATTCCAAGGAACAGCCTCCAAGTATGACATGCATTGCTGCATAAGCTTATCCACTAACAATTCCGAAGCAACAGACAGAATTGCGAGACATTCATCCACATCGGAAAAGCCCTTCAATTCCATCGTTGCTTGACCCACAATTTGTTCATTGGATTTTGAATCCATGTCCTTGTTATAGCCTAAAAATATGGCTGCAAGATAAATGACGATTATCAGGAAATACTCCATCGCTAGCAAATCACTTATGATCTCATCTTTGTTTACAGCTGTCATTCCGCCAAAGCCCACCGATTGCAGGGCTTAACCGCCATCCTGCAGCTCTAAACAAGATTGCTTTGTAGGTCTTTAGTGTAACAAGATAGCACATTGACAAATGAAATTTTTTATTTGATTCTGGTTCAACGTTGCCAGTTACAAATTGACATTCTCCCAAAAGATGATATGTGACCAAAGTACTCGCACCAATATTTGAGAGGGGTGATTAGGTCACTGGAAATGAGGGAAGCCATAAATATATCTCATTTCAAGTGCTTCCATTTTTGTCTCTTGTTGAGGGCAATAGTATAACTACGACACTGTAAAGGAGAGAGGCTCTAAGAATCAAGGTTAAAGTGTTTAAGGAAGGAGGCAAGTTTTAACATATTCATGTCCTTGACTAGCAATTAGCAAGTAATAAGTTGCATAATTGAATGGCAAGAAGAAGACACCTTTTAGATATTAAAGACAAGCTCACTATTTAAATAATATCATTTAGCATAACAAACATAAAGCTCAATGCTCAGATAATATACTGTTTATAAAAATATTAGGTAGCCTAGTTTCACACTACCTTTTCTTCACGGAACTTCCATTTAGTCAGCCATTAAATAATTTTATGGTGTCACTAATCAGGCATCTGCCACACCATATTTTGTGCTGCATCAAGCATATGGTAGGTTCCCTCCTCAAACTGTGAATCTTAAACTTCATATGATATTCAGAGCCCACATCTTCCTTAACAATGCATGAACGATTGCGGGCTCTCTTCACATTACAAGCTTTTGCATGTGGGATTGTCCTAGTTTCCACCTGATGAATTAATTCCTCATATGGCTTTAGGATGTGAGGCAGGAAGTCATTGGATCCTCTGGCCTACTCTGACTGACTTTTGTGAATTCTTTTCAAGTCTTCATCTGCAGCTGATTTGGGAGATGTATGATTACATTTTCCTGTGTGCTCGCCACTGCTCATGGAAATCGCTCGCTACAGATTTGATCTACTTCCACATTCACTTCTTTGCTAACTGTTGATCTATATTCATATTCTACATGGTGGTTATTGGTTATCAGATGATATCTGGGTGTCTTCTCTAGAACCTACTTTGACAATGGCAATGCTCTAATTACTACTCTTTGCCATGATGTCAAGCACCTAGCTCAACTTCAGACATGCTAATTTAAAATTCTAAAATGTGACTAGCACATTTTTGGACTGTGATTCAATAAAAATACACTTATTAGTGCTTTTTGATACCATATAGTCTTATTACCTGAGCTCAACTTACAAAATATTCCATTAAATCCCAAAATTTGACTAGCAATTTGCACAGTAATATCACTGACATGCTTTCTTTGAGTACATATCACACTTTTTAATATGCGCATTCACTGTGCTCTAAGGAACTGGTAAAGCAGAATGCAAACTTACTGCCATTTATCTATTCTTCCCTATGCTTGCGCCATTTAGCAAGCATGGTAGCTGCAGCGTAGTACTTGTTTTTTTTATGCTTATTCTTGTATTAGCAATACTATCTCTTTATAAACCAACAATTGGTAATCAGAACTAAATTTTATTGCAAGAACCTGTTTTTCTTTAACTACTATGCAGCAAGTGTCATTAAGAAGATATAGCAATTTTAGTAAAGAGAATATCGGATCTGAACTGCAGAATTTGTGAAAAGAGAACAGCCTTGACTAAACCTCGCCAAATTCAAGCATTCTGAAGGAAGACAAGTATATTTTTTCTTTTTTTCATTGATTTCAAAATATGGGTACTACTAACAATTATAGTTTAAATTTGTCATAACATTAGATACATCTTTTAGAGGAAAAAACTGATTTTTGGAGTATTAAAATGATGCGAGACATCATTTACTTATGCAAATCTGCAGATGCACAAGTTCGTCTTTGGGATGCAATTACAACAAAGATTATTTAGCTTGAGGAGTATTTGATAGATTATAGTTTATATTTTAAAGTTGTAATACTATAAAGAACTATTGTATCCTTCTGAATTAAAATACAGTTATTATATCCTTCTAAATCATGATATAAACTGCTATTATATCTTCTCAATCTTTATATGAATAATTATCATATCCTCTCAATCTTGATATAAATCTTTATATGAATAATTATCATATCCTCTCAATCTTGATATAAACAACTAATGGATTATTGAAAAACTAGCATGTTATACAACTTTGGTTATATTAAAATGTTCTAAAGTGTGTTATTGATTGTTTTTTCTTAGCTCGAAAGACTAAGGACAGTTTATAATTCTTTTTTTTTTTGTTTGTTTGTCTATATAGATCTTTTTCTAAGAATATAATAAATTTTAGAATATATCATTTCTATGTTTAAAATCAACTTGAATTATTTATGTTCAAAGATGCTAAAATAAAGGGAAAATGGTGTAATATAATAGCTTAATAGGATTGTTTATTATGAAATTTATAAGGTGGTTATCTTAAAGAAAGGTGTCATTTGTAACAAGTTAGGTATTCAAAAGGATGTTGTCAGGTGAAAAAATATATTTATAGATAGTTAAAAGGTTAGATTACATAAAATACTTGAATCTCACTTAGGATAATGGTTATACATACCTAATATATTCAGTCAGTGAGGTGAATGTTTGTAATTATAAACCTCATCACAAATACTTTTCATATTATAGATAAAATTTATAAGTCATAAAGATCCCTAGAAATTTATAATTCATAAAGATCCTTATAGATAATACTTTCATCAAAAATTGGAATATGAAAGCACCTAGAGGAGAGATCATCTTTGACTAACTCTTGTGAAAGAGAGTCAAGGGATACTTCTAGGGTTTCTATTCCTTCATTATGGAAGGGATAATGTAAAGCTACAAATGTAAACAAGCTTGACTAAAAAATAATAACAGTCTTCTGAATGATAATAGAATTGAGGCAACAAGTATAGATCTAAAAATGGAATTTTTGTGTGCACCTGTGATAAAAAACCGAGCTTCAATTGACAGGACCAGGGCATTGTATGCCCTAGTTTGAGAAACACTGAAGACCTGTAGACTACGAACCTAGTTTTTGAGACATTATTTCGGTTACATCTTTAATATGGCATATGATTTTCTTATTTGATTATAATTTCATATCGAGTTCTTATCTTATTTTGTTAGTTCGATTTCAAGTTACATTCAAAGTGTTCATGATGTTTTGTTTCATGCATTTGATGATAATTTATCTCTTCCTTTCATTCATAGCTATGATTTACCCTCTACCAAAATTGGTGCAAGAAGAGAATATGAACAATTGTTTCAAAGACCTCCCTCCTAAAGATGAATCTTTAGAGAATGATGTTCATCCTTCTCCTAATATGTATCTTCCCCATAAGGATCATTTGATGCAAGGGGGTGATATGGTAGCTACCTTTCCTAGTGATACCAGACCTTCTTTCATTTCAATGACCTTCCCCCTAGAGATGAAACATTAACAAGATGTGATTGTCCCTTTCCTAAATTTTGTGTTAATCATGAAGATACCCTAGAGAAAGAGGATGATACGATTTCCAATGCCCTCTCTCCCAAAAATGAAGAACCTAACAAAGATCAAATTAATGGAATTCATGTCACTGAGAAGCGTATGGTTTTTTTCCACCTTAATCAAAATGTCTCTCAACCTCAATAAAAATTAAATTTTATGATTAAGGGTAGAGTGAATCATCAACCTAATTATCATGTTGTAATAGGGTGAAAATTAGGGTTTCACAATAAAATGTAATAAAACCACTAATTTCACTGAATTACCATCACATTAGGGAGACATAGGAATTTGATAGATCTAAGCCTAATAGACCAAGATTATGATTAGATTCCAGGCCTCCTAAATGGGGCTCTTCTTTCCCTAGTATTTGAATTGTATTTTTCAATTGTAAAAGATTAGGGTAAAATGGTGATTTATTGAAGCAATTATACATTAACAATGTACTATAGTCATCAAATGGATCCACAAACCTAGATCTAAGCAAAGGAATATGATTCAATCTGCTCCTCAAAATTTGGCATGAACTGTCAGGATCATAGTAGTTCTCACCTTGGTCCTAACTTTTCCAATTCAAAGGAGAACATGTTTGTCTCTATGAATCCTATTGTTCCTCTGAAACGCAACTTTGTACCTATTCTTGCACATAATGAAAACGGGGAAATTGTTGGGAATAGGGGTTTGGGTTAGGGAAAACCCCAGTTTTGGAATTAACCATGAAATTGAATTAAAATGTAAATGAAGTACTATAGTAAAATACTTTCCTTTTGAGGGAAAGGTTGAAAATGAATGAAAACCTAATGATATACTTTTAGTGAAGTTATGTTTGTGCTCACAAGGATTTAAGATTTCACATAGATAGTCTTCATTAAATATAGAACATGAATGTCATCTCCAATTCTTGAATATTGACTTCACTTTTGCTCCAATGCTTGATAGAAGACTGATTTCTTGCTCACTTGAATTTGCTAAAGTGTATTTGAGATCTTGAATTTTTCAGATCAGGTTTTCAAATGGGAGGACTATACCTCCTTTTATACTTGTTGGTCAAAAAACAAATTGAATTTTTGACATAGGACAACACGGGATCTAGGTCCCCAACCAAATTGGGTTACCGTTATGAAGCCCCAAAAAAGGGATCTTTTTTAGAGGACAATAGCACTAGGCACCATGGTCCTAGACATCAGGTCTCTAGGATTAAGGAGGTAGAAAGTGCAGATAGTGAAAAATTAAGTTTGATACTCGGTGTGAGAAGAATTAATTCTTTAATCAGGACACCAAAGTGAGGCCTAAGTGAGGACAAAATTCATGGCAAGTACAATTTAGGACCCTACACATGTAGTTCCTTATGTATGGATGTTGATTGGGTCCCTTTAAACTTCAATCCAATTTTACCTAAGATCAAAACAACTCGTGTAGACATTTCAACATCTATATATGATCCTACAAATGGATACAATGGACTTGTTTTAGGATGTGTACAACAAAGTCTTGAAAGTCATGAGAAATCACTCTTTTACAATGAAGATCTAGGTTTCCTACCTCTTCCTTTGTAAATATGCCATCCCCCCATTGTTTTTATGGCACCCAACCAACTGAAGGTGCCCCAAATCCTCACAAATGAAGATCAACAATGGATACATGTTCTAAGTTCTTCCTACAAGGGCACAATTTATGTTGCAGGAGTAAGAAATAAAATAAAATATAATTTTCTTGTTGCGGGATAGAACACAAGTGAAATTTGTAAGGATTACATGAAATAAGGAAACATGGGATTTAATCACTAGTAGCACTCATAAAAATACCCATGTGGTCAAACACATACACACATTTTACCCATCAAGCATAAAACTCTGATAATCACCATTCACAAAGCATGCATAACCGAAGAATACAAACACACACACACACACACACACACACACACACACACACACATATGAGAAATATTACATTACTTCAAATAATAAAAATAGTTGTTTATAGTTATTTATAATACATTCACTAAGTTCTAGGCCAAAATCTGCACTCCTATGTTCTCCTTGTGTGCTCACATCTTCACCTCGCTCTTTGTTTTGGGTTCTTGTGACCTTATTTTCCTCCTCTACCCTTATTCATTTAGATATTTTTGGTTATTTCCCCCTTGAATATTTTTTTTTGTCTATTCGTTGTTCTCCTCTCCCTACCTACCAAAAATCCCAAAAAGAAATTTTGAAAATTTCCCCAAAAATCGTCCCTAAACTGATTACAGCCAATAGAAATCTTCATTAAGTTCTCACCAACCTGTTTTTAGCTCAAAAAATCCCCCCTAAACCATTATTCTATGATTTAGGCTCCCTCTTGGGGTAATAAAATAGTTGTACATGGGTAGTTGCTACCTCAAACAGTAAAAAATTCAAAAAAATAAATTAAAAAGACTTTGCCTTGTATATACGATGGTTACATGAATTTGGATAATAAAGTGGAGAAATCATTAAAATATGATGCCCCTACATCAAAATACTAGGGTACAATTTTTTTTTGAGCCCCTTCTCACTGAGTAATAATCTCTTTATGTTCTAGGTTCAATATGTTTGATGCAAGAATGATGCTTTTTTGAAGTTACTCCCCTATTTCTCTAGGACGATCGCTAGGTTTCCTCAGATTAATGATCTTGTTGCTATAGGTTGTTTGAAATGACTCCAACTCTATTGGGCTTATCCATGTAGAATCCTCTACTAGTCCATTCTTCAATTTTCTCAAGTATTCACTATATTCTTTTCCCCTAGTCTTCCTAACCAATCTTGAATCCAAAATGCTTTCAATCTCCTCACATTCCCTCTCTGGTAGTTGTTACATCCATTTTTTTGGTAACCTAACCTCCTCTTTTTCTTGATCATTTGATGTATCTCATTCATAGTAAGTGTATAAATCAAAACCATAAAAAATTAGAGAGATGTCCAAACCTATAGGTAGCTCCAACTCATAAGCATTTGGTGAAAACTTCTTGATGATCTTACTTGGTCCAAGATTTTTCCACTTGAGCTTGTTGTAGGTATGATTGGGAAATTGTTCCTTATGTTGATGTTCCAACACCATGTCTCCAACTTCAAAATTAGTTTCTCTATTTTTTAATTCTGCTTTTCTTTATAAGTTGATGGTTTCTCCAACTAAGTTTTTGTCTTACTTGTTGGTTCAAACCTTGAATGTGCCTACCAAATTCTTCTCCTTTAACACTTCTCTTATATCATTCAATTTTTGCTAGATCTTTCAATTCTGAAATACCCCTGGGGTTGTACCCATAAACAATTTGGAATGGGATTTTACCTGCACTCTTGTTCACTAAATCATTGTATACAAATTTAGCTTGTGGCAATATCAAATCCCATTGCTTAGGCTTTTCACCAACTAAACACCTTAGCAAATTTCCTAATCTCCTATTAAAAACTTTAGTTTGCCCATCTGTTTGGGGATGATATACTCAGCTAAACTTCAGATCAGTACCTAATTTCTTCCAAAGTGTCCTCCAAAAATGACCCACAAAATTAGCATCATCATTTGAAACTATACTTTTTGATAAGCCATGAAATCTTAGAGCCTCCATAGAAACTTTTTTTTGCAATATGTGTAGCATCATTAGTCTTCTTGCAAGTCATAAAGTGAGCCATTTTTTAGAATTTGTCAACAACCACAAAGATAGAATCCATACCTCATTGCATTCTTGGTAATACAAGGAAAAATTTCATGCTTACATCATCCCATGGTCTCTCAGGTATGGGTAATGGTTGATATAACCCAGTGTTTTGACTCCTTCCATTGGCATATTGACAAACTTGACATCTTTGCACAAATTTTCTGATTTTTTCCTTCATCTTTGGCCAATAATATGTTTCACTAAGTTGTGCCATGGTTTTATTAGCACCAAAATGTCTAGCTAAGTGTCCACAATAACATAAATATTTTCCTTTGAATAATAGTCCATCTTGTATGAAGTAATATATCCAAGGTGTCATATCCATGCTAGTTGGCTCCATGCATGATGTCGATGCATCCTTAAAGTCTTAGTGATCTTGATATAACTCTTTTATAGCATCAAATCCAACTACTTCAATCCTTATTTCAGTTAAGAGTGCTACTCTTCTACTCAATGCATCTCCTAATTTGTTTGAACTTCCACTCCAATGCTTGATAATGAAAGTATACCCTTGTAGGAACTCAACCCACTTCATATGTTGCTAATTAAGCTTGGTTTGACTATTAATATATTGCAAAGCATGATGATTTATGTAAAGAATGAACTCCTTAGGAATTAAATAATGGTGCCACTTCTTTAAGGCCTTCACAGTGGCATAAAATTCTTGGTCATAAAAAGAATACTTCTTCTTGGCATCATTGAGCTTTTCACTAAAATATGTAGTAGGTCTACCCTCTTGACTAAGAACCACTCCTATGGCTTCCCCACTTTCATCACAATCTACTTGGAACACCTTTGAAAAATTTGGTAATTCCAATACCTATTCCTCGGTGACCTTCTTCTTCAAGAGCTCAAAAATCTTATGTACTATTGTTGTCCACTTAAATTCCTCTTTATCTCCCCTTATGATTTTAGTTATGGGTGCACATATCGCACTAAAATTTTGAATAAATCTTCTATAGAAACTGGCCAAAACATGAAAACTTCTAACATCATGCACACTCCTAGGTGTTGGCCATTCTATTATGGCACGTACCTTTTTTTGATCCATTTGTAGACCTTGTGGTAAAATAACATATACCAAATAAACAAATTTATCCTTCATAAAACCACACTTCTTTAAATGTATCAACAACTTCTCCTCTTTTATTATTTATAGGACCTTCCTAATATACATTAAATGTTCTTCTTTTCTATTGCTAAAAGTCAAAATATCATCAAGATAAACAATCACAAATTTTCTTAAATATAGTGTTAGCACTTCCTTCATCTATTGCATAAAGGTACTTGGTGCATTTGTTAATCCAAATGGCATTACTAACCATTCATATAACCCTTCTTTGATCTTGAAAGCGGTCTTCCTCTCATCTCCTTTTGTTATCCTATTTTGATGGTATCCACTTTTCAAATTAATTTTAGTAAAATATTTAGCCTTCCCCAAATAGTCCATTAAATCATCCATTCTAGGCAAAGGAAATCTATACCTGATAGTTATTTTGTTGATGGATCTTGATTCTGTGCACATCATCCACTCACCATCCTTCTTAGGTTCTAATACAGTTGGAACCTCACATGGGCTAAGACTCTCACAAATTAGTCCTCTCTCCAATAGCTCTTGCACTTGATTGTTAAGTTCTTCATTCTCTACTTGTGTCAATCTATATGTAGATTTATTAGGTAATCTTTCCCACGGGATCAAATCAATATGCTGATTTATGCTCCTCATCGATGGTAGTCCTTCCGGCAACTCTTTGGACACAATCTCCATAAATTCGTCCAATAGCTCCCATACTTCTAAAGGCATGTCATTGCTATCATTTGTCGTACCTACCCACAACACCTTTGGAGCTACTACAAGACACAAATTCTCATCTTTAATCTCCTTCAAAAATTGTTTTCTTGTTACAAATAGTGTCCTTGGACCACTTTCCACCTCTTCCTCTTTAGTTACCAATGGCGTAAGGGTATGTTTCCTTCCATGTTTCTCGAATGTATAAGTGTTTTCTCTCCCATTATGGATTTCTTTCTTATCAAAATGCCATAGCCTCCCTAAGAGAAAATGGTGTACATCCATTGGCATGATGTCACACCACACCTAATCTTCATAATTCCCTATTTTAAAGGTCACTAAGCATTATTGATCAACCAAGACTTGGCGTCATTTTTGTAGCCATGACACCTTGTATGGTGTAGGATGAGTTTTCCTTTTTAGCCCCAACTTATCTACCATTTTAATGGAAACCAAATTATCAGTGCTTGTACTATCTATTATTACCTTGCAACATTTTCCACCTACTTTATAATATATTATTCTTAAAAAACTCTTTCTTTGGACAGGTTCATATTTTCTATTTGTTAGCTTCAATAGTGTCTTCTTCAATATAAGTGCTTCTTCCCTATCTGGTTCATCTGGTTGGCTAATTGACCCTCTGGATTCACTTTCTCCTTTGGCTACATGTACACTTGGAAACTCTACTATTTTTTATCCTTTTTTCCTATGTTGAGGGTATTCATAAAATCTATCACTTAACTGCCCATATGTGAAACATGTGCCTTGCAAAAATCTATCTTTGCATCTTCCATATCCACCTCTACCTTTCATTGGGTATGGTCTTGATCTTGTTTTATGTCTCTTTTTTTGAATCTTTGAAGGGTTACCTTGCTTATCATTGTTATACTTTTGTTTTCTTGTCCCCTTCCTTTGCTAAATCAAAGTGCCTCTAGCTACCCTTTTATTTCTTGCCAATTTCTCCTCTGCCTTGAGTGCATATTGGTGTGCTTCTTTCATAGTTTGTAGCCTCATCATGCTTAACTCATTTTGAATATTCATCCTTAATCCATTAATATATCTAGCAACCTTTTCAAGGTGTAATTCATTATGCCTTGATCTTATAGATATTTTATAAAACTCTTTATTATAATCTTTTATACTCAAATCTATTTGTCTTAAATTCTGCAATTTCTTGAGGAGATCAAGCTGATAGTTACCTAGTAGAAAATTGGCCTTCATTTTTCTCACCATTCTATCCCACCGAGTAATCTTATATTTTCCATCTCTTCTTCTCTCAGCTTGCATCTCTTTCCACCAAAGTGCACCATGTCCTTTTAATTTTGTTTGGGCAATCTTCATCCTCTTGGGATCCTCTACGTCATCAAACTCAAAACATTCCTCCATTTCTATCATCTAATCAATTAGCTCATCTTGTTCTAAACTTCCTATGAAGCTTGGAAATTCCATTTTTGGTTCCCTTTCGAATATTAGAGATAGATCTTATTATCCTTCTTTCTCCATCATCCATTTCTCCATCTGCATTCTCACCTTCTTGTACTACAATTTCTACTCCTTCATCTTCACTATCGATATATTCATTTTCTCTGCCCCTTCTTATTCCACCTTCTATTGCATCCATCCTTGCTTGCACACCTCTAAGTTCCTCCATTACTTTATCTATTCTCTCTACTACTGCTACCACTGCCATTCTCCTCCTTGGTGGTATCTTGCTTCCCTAAATCCTCTTTTCTACTTATTGTAGGCACACACCCACAATTAATACTCACAAGGGTTTCTCTACACCCTAATACCAACTCAAATCTATCTTCCTAGAGTTATAGCCCACTTTGATACCACGTTGATTGCACCCTCCTAGCTTTAGGTGCCTCAAATCCTCACGAGGCTTCACTTAGTGAACCTGGGTTATAGCATGTGCATTCATGTCATACCAAAGAATCCCCCTATTTTTTAAAAATATTGCCCTAAACTCATTTTTTGTCACAGCCTCCCAATACACAACCCAAATTTAAACCCCCCTATTTTCACCAAATATTGTATTTTTTCATTGTCCAGATTAAAAAACCCCCTATTTTCACCAGATAGGCAATATATTGTTCTCATTGTTTAGGATATTAAACCCCCTAATATGAATGCACATGATATAATATTGCCTAGATAGTGAATCCCCCATGCAATTTCTCAAATGAAGATTGACAGAGGTTGTAGGTTCTAAGTTGTTGCTACAAGGGCACAATTTATGTCGCGGAAGCAAGAAATAAAAGAAAATACAATTTTGTTGTTCCAGGACAAAACACAAGTGAAATGTGTAAGGACTACTTGAAATAAGCAAACATAGGATTTAATCACTAGTAGCACTCATAAAAATACCCACGTGGTCAAACACATACACACATTTTACCCATTGAGCATAAAACTATTATAATAACCATTCATAAAGCATGCATGCATAACCAAAGACTACAAACACACACACACACACATATGAGCTATATCACACTACATCAAATCAGAAATATAGTTGTTTACAATCTTTTATAATACATTAATTGATTTCTAGGCCAAAATTTGCACTCCTATGTTCTCCCTTTGAGCTCATGTCTTCGCCTTGCTCTCTATTTTGGGTTCTTGTGACCTTTGTTTCCTCCTCTACTCTTATTCACTAGGATATTTTTGGTTAATACTGTAGACACCTAAAAGTTGCACAACAAATTAAGTGAATTTTTTTTTTAAAATTATTTTGACCATTAATCAAATTAAAGATTTGATTAATATTCCCCTTTTTCTATCTAAGCCATTTTAATTAAATTCATATTTAATTAAAAATATCCATTTATCCCCTTTTCCATTTTAATTAATATTTAATTAAAATCCCCTTTACCTTTAAATAAATCAAAATTTATATGAAAACCACCCCACTTACAAAGTCCTACGAATGCAAGTTGCATCTCCTATTTTGGCTAAAATAAATCTTTTACTTACAAAAATTGCCTATTTTTCCTCACCCACTTGCAAAATCCTACATCTCCCACTTGCCTCCTAATTACCCTTCTAGAAACCTCCTAATCCCATCCTAATCATGTCCTTTCCCTAAATTTAAGGAGGTCACTTCTCAAGTTTGGAAGAAAGTCTTCTAAATACATTTAAGACTTTATCTCTTCAAAAAGCTAACTTCTTGAGTTCGCCAATTTTGGAAGGACTCTTACAAATTTGTCCCCCAAAATCCTTGTAGTGTCATAAAATTACGACCCATGCAATTTTAACCATATTTTGGGTGCTCACCTTGGTGACGACATCTCCTTCCCTGACCGAGATCTATTTCTGCATCTTCTACCCTTCACTCTTTCTCCTTCATGTCCTATGTCTTCTCTAGACCCTGTCCAAGACCCAAAATAGGTTAGGACAGGGGCGTGGCACCCCTGTCCCCCTAGGATAGGGGCATGGAACCCTTGTCCCCACCCCTTAGGGTGGCCCTATGTCAAGTTTTCCTGATCTCCTATGCATAATTTGTCTTCGAAGTTTGCAACTCCTCTTTGTCGGCCTTCAATGGTTGAAAATTATGTTAGGCCCAATGTGGAAAGCTAATGCACTGAGAGGGGAGGGGTGAATCGGTACTTCAAATCCTTTTATCAACAATATCTTCACTGTTATGCATAAACCACAAACTGATGTTACATAACATAAAGCTAAAACAAATAAATAACAATCATACATGATTCACTCCATAACACATATATTTTGGTTATGTAGAAAATCTTGGTTAGAGAGAAAAACTATGGTGGGGATGGCACCCAAAACTTCACTACTGCAATAATAAAGGTTGCTCGGTTAGAGCTACATGTTTAGCTATTTCTGATAGCTTACCCTATTAGGAGTATCAAGATCTTTAGATCTACCTTGCTAAAGGATTTTACAACACTTATTCTAAATGTTGCACCTAGTTAAAGGCTTTACAATTTATAGACTTTGTTAGAGTCTTTTACCCTACTAAAGGTTTCTCTTACAACTTCAAAATATTACAATAAAATCTTTACAAATGTCAGCAACTTTACATCTATAATGTTATAGCAGATTATATGTGCTCAAAATCAGATTACCTTGCTTATAGCATACCTCGGTAACCCATAAAGTAACTCGGTAAACCCTTTTGTTTACTCTGTTCTTTGACTATTCTCTGAAATCCTTCTCAGTGACCTCGGTGTCTCTGTAACATTCATAACACTTAGTGTTTTCTTATGTATCACACATGTCTTGCTTCATACACCTCTATATCTCTATCTGATCTCAATCCATGTTGTATAAATATATATCTTATGTCGGTGATCAGGTTCATTCCTTCGATCTTACAAACATGATTTATTGATTGAATAACCATACAAAATATTTCATTGGTAAGATGACCTCAAAATCATACACAATCTTTAAGTGCAATTTCAAATGTGGTAACGGTTCTTTATTCCTTGATCTTGTAATACGTTTTCCCATGTGTGTCTAGATTCAATGAATCCAGTAACATGTTTCACTCAGTGTATATCAACTTGGTGTATTATTGTTTCTGCTTAGTAGACATGGAATGTTACTCGGTAGACAACTCGGTGAATACTAGGCTCTATGACTACTTTCTTCTATAACCAACTACTCTGTGTATACCGGCTGAATGTTTCAGTAGTAGTAACCGACTAGAGTATATAGAATGACTTTGGATATAAAACTAATGGCAACTATAATAAGTAGTAACAAATTAATCCTTGAGGCATGTATAAAAAGTAATTCAATACCCTCATTAATGGACAGATGAAAAATGGATAGACAGATAAGGAGCATAAGGAGAAGATATAAGATTTCAAGGTCATGATCAAGCATTCAAGCATTCGAGTCTTCTTGATTCATTCACTGGAGAAACATTACAACATTCACTTGCAAGCATGTGTGTGTTAGGGTTTTTTCATGTTACATTTCATTTCATACAACATTTGTGGTTACATTCAAGAAGCAAAGCAATCATCATCAACAAGTTGCAGATCTACAAGGTATAGATCTCCATTGTTTACATTCAAGAATTTACAATTACTTTCTTTCAAGGTTGATTCCTCAATCAGGATTCAACAAACCCTTATCCACAACCCCCCTTTCTTCTCTTTTCTATGTGTAGGTTGTAGGTGTGCAGTTGTAATTGCAGGTTTGGGCTTCATTTGCAAAGACAAAAGAACCCTTTTTGTTTCGTGGATTTTGTGGCAGACCATGTACATTCCTGCCACAATCCAGATGAATTTTCTCCAAATTTGCAAGGCAGATCTGCATCTACCTAATTAGCTCAGATCCAACGTTACAGCGCGATCCTAAACTGGTAGCTCCTCATTTTACTCATTTCCTTTCTCTTTTCCACATAGTCAACAAGTCAACTTTCTCATTTACAAAATAGGGTAAATCACACTTCAACTAGTTGCAATCCACTTAGAATTCACATCCTTGTTTCCCTCAGATTTGGATCTAGCAGATTCAAGCCCCTCTTTTGAATGCAAAGTTCCTCCGAAGTGAAATTCATCCTAGTGTCTTCCTTTCTCTTTCCTAGGTGGGGAGTCACTAGGATCCAATTTTCCACTTTACATTTTGGTGAACCCGACGTCTTACACATTAATTTTGATTTCTCATTATTAGATCTGATTAATTACAATTTGAATTTTCATTTTCATTTTCAAGTTTAATTTATTTGTAAATTTTAGAGGTTAATTGCATAAAAACCCTAATTTTTCATTTTGAGAAAATTAAGCTTGTGAGGTGTACAATTTTAATTACATGTTTCAGATCTGATTTCTATTTCAAAATTTTAATTCAAATCTGTTTCTTTATTCTGAAAATTTAGTGGTTAAATCATAAAACCCTAATTTTTAAGATTCTTCTATTTTCGACCTTTGACTACAAGTTTGACTGATCTAGACATCTCCAAATCGGCTATTTTTTTGGATTCCGCATTAAAATCGTAATCTCTATCATCCTTAAAAATTTTGAAAAAATTTGGTCAGATCATGTGCGTTCCCGCCACGGTCCTCAGCTTTTTTCCCAAAATTTTGGGAGATGGAATTGTCTATATTTTTCTGCTCAAATCCAAAAAATTAGCGTACTTTATCAAATTTAACAATGTCTAAGATCAAACACAAATTTAAAATCCATCAAATTCACATCTTAAAATTAATTTTCATAAAAAGGTCCTAATTTTAGATTTTCTTTTCCAGCAAATTTAGATTTCACTTAAGAGACTTTTAATGATAATTAATAAATTTGATTTACTTTCTCTTTCGGATGTGATTACATTAATTTTTGAATATATTTATCATGTGTCGAATAAGATTTTCTTCCAATTCTTGTTGCTTCTCTTTCTTCATAGCACTTGGTCATATTGTGTTGTTAGGATTTCCAAATTATTTTCTTTTCAATTAGATCTCAAAGCTTTCATGTATCATTTATGTTGCATTATGGTGATGTTGTTAACAAAATGCATTTCCTATGTTAATCACCTTAAAGATTTTGTAGATTCTAAACCTATAGATCCTAATCTTTGTACCTCTCTTAGGGTATCTTGTGTGGATGAAATGAGATCTAATGCTTTACCCAATGATATTTCTACAAGAGAGCAATCATTGGAAAGCAATATGGATCCATCTTCTTCTTCTACACATACCCTTGAGAAAGGGAGGCAATATTAAAACATCAACATTCTTACATCTTTAGATCCTTCTTATTCTCACAAGACCTATCTTCAACACCAAATTCTATGTAGAGAGGATTATGTCATGCATTTTAATCATGACCTTTCTCCTCACATAGAAATCACTAAAAATGAGCTTTTAGATGATGAAGATGTTCTTTCCCAATCTTCCAAAAAGGATAAGCTTGATAAAGGCAAAGAGATTATCATTCCACATGATACTCCTCCTTCATCTACAAATCCTTTTCTACCTCCTTACACATCAAATTTCAAAGAAATTCATGATCTTGTTCATCCATCTAGGCAATTGCAACATTCTTATAGTCGTGGCTTTCATATAATTACAAATCAAGGTTTTAAAGGAAAAGGAATTGGGAAATTTGAGCATGGAATTTGTGTCCCTATAAAACCCTCCTACACAAACTACTACAAGAGGCCTAGGAAGTGGTACCCTTCTTTCTATGGACAAATTCTTTAGGCTTCAAGACTTTCAAGATTACCTTAAAAAACAACAAATCAAGAGAGCCCGCAAGAATGCTTCTTCTTCAAAGTGTCCTTTTTGTTCATTTCATCAAACTCATGACCATAATGGTAATGATTGCCTTGATTTTCAAAAATCTATTCAAGCTAGCATAGATAGTGGCAAAATTAGAATTATGGATAATGAAACTTCTTCTTTTGACAAACCCTCTCCTTCATGGCAAGACAATATTTACCATCCTGACATATGAGCTGCAAGAATCTATTGGAGATTGAAATATGACAAGAACATTTGCTTTCCTCCTCGAAATAAAAAAAAAATCTTAAGCAAGGGAAAGGTATTGAATATTGCATTTTCCATGATTTATATTCACATTCTCTTGGAAAATGTTATGCATTTAACAAATTTCCAATAGATCTAGTTGTATTTCTTAGTAAAACATAGTGCCTTATCACTTATTTTCCCTTCATGTTGCTCTTCACCCTATGGAATAATTAGCCCATTTAACAAGATCTCTTTATCATTAGTGGTGGTCTTGTTTCACTTTAACACACTTTGGGGTAGCAAAACTAAGTCCACTTTTATTCTTCTTTATATACATTTATCTCTATCTTTGTGCATTATTCATTATTAGATCTCTTTTCTTGTGTAGGGTTATTCTTATGTGAGCATATAATTGTTCTTTGGTGTTCCTCTTTTCTTGGAGAGGGGCATCTTTAATGAGTACTACACTTCTTCTCTTTCCTTCATTATCTTGGAAATATTACCCCTTCTATGATTTCGATTGTTCGCAAGTATGATATGCCCCTTAGCAGGGAATGATCTCTTGAGAAGTATTTATCCCTTCCTTGAAAGGATTTGTTCCACTAGGATGGCATATCACTTAAAACTGGTCACCATCAAAAAATGTGTAATATTTCTCCTTGTCCTCCTCACTTGGGGGGCAAGGATTTTCACTCCTTTCCTGTTCCTTCTTTCTCATTTATCATTATTTCCTTTAGGGGTTGCATTTTTCATATGTTATTATCATTTCTTACAATGGTATGCTTTTATGATTAATCCCCCTTGGGGAATCTATGTTGCTTTTTCTCCCTTCCTTTCCAAGATTACCACTTCTTGAGACATGCATTTTACATTTACTAATGTCTTTTCTTGCATGTGTTCATGTAAGTCCATTGCACATTTTCTTATGTTTAATCTCTCTAGTAGATTGTGTAAGATCTTCTCATTGTCCCATTATCTTGGGGGGCAATGATCCTTCTCTCTCTCTCTTTCTCTAGGGATCCACTTTGCCCTATTAAGTGGATGGTGTGAGTTCTATTACTTGATGTCATTCCTTGTGTGGAATTGTTGTTGTTCACTCAAGGATTCTCTCTTATACAAGAGGTGTTGGTCCTTGACTACAACCTCGTTTACACTTGGTAATGTACATATATGATGAATCCAACCATCCCCATGGGGGTTAAAAGTGAGTCATCTCTCATCAAGAATCCCTTTCACCTAGAAATAGGAGGAAGGATTGCATTCTTGTTCTTTCCTTTTCTTATTCTAGAAGATGTTATATTTGTCTAAGACAACACCTCTTGGGGGTAGATTTCTTTTGAACAAAGATCTCTTCTCCTCCAAGGATCACCTTTACACTTACATCAAGATATCTCTTTTCAACTATCTTATCCTTTCTTGAAGAGTATTCCCTCTCTTGCTTGGATTTATGACATCATTGAATAGTGGATATCTTCTTTGTGGTGAAGGTAGGTATCCTTGTTTTGCTTTCCTTAAGATATCAACATAAACCTATGTTGACATCTTAAGGGGGGGGGAACCCACACTGCTCCTTTGTACTATACTTCTCTCATGCATTATATAGTGAGACATTATTGAAACCAAAGGGAAACCTCTTAGAGAAAGATGTAATCACTTTTCTTGTAGAGTGGGATATTCTTGGAACCATAGGGAAGCCTATTAGAGAAAGATGTCGTCACCTTTTTTACAGTGGGTCATTCATGGAACCATAGCACGGTCTCTTAGAGAGGGATGTATTCACTTTTTCTTGTCTTGTATAGTTAGACATTCTTGGAACTAGAGGGACACCTCTTAGAGAAAGATGTCATCACTTTTCTCTTGTACAATGGGTCATTCTTGCAAATAGAGCATGGTCTCTTAGAGCAAGATGATGCCACTTTTCTTTTATGTGGGGTGATTATTCTCAGAACCAGAGCACAAACTCTTAGAGCAGGATGTCACACCTTTCTTGACACTTGTACTATAAATTCTATACAAGTTGAAGCATACTCGGACATAGAATCCTATGAGGAGCTTCAAACCTCACTTTCACACACGCGCATGAGGTTGATTGGAACTAACGGTGTTCTCACTCTCTCTCTTTACATGGATCACCTAGACAGGCTCTAGGGACAAGATTTTCCATGTGCTTCTCTCCATGGATCACCTAGTTTTAGGGGTGAGACATCCATGGTTTCTTTCTTCTTCACCTTTCTTCTCATGGATCACCAAAGTGTGTATTTATGTTCTCTCTCTTCTTATTCTCATGAACTCGTAGTTTTACTATTGATAGTTCATGGATGATGTCATCTTTTATCTTTTATGTGATCACTCGTGTTTAATTTATGGCATTGCTCTTTGTGTCCTGATTAGTTGTTGAGACATCTAAGCTTGAGATCTCTTTGGCTAGCTAGTTTTTCGTCTTGTGTCTTGTGTCTTGTTCTTGTCATGTATCTTTTTGCGCTTTGTCTTTGTTTTCTGTGTCTTATACCTTTTTGTTTTGTGTGCTCTTTCATATGTTGGCATGAGTTGAGACCCTAAGATTGGGGTCTTTTTTCTCCTCAATATTAGTGATGTCTTATACTCCTTGTGGTATTGCTCTACATCTCTCATCTTCATCTCTCTCTTTCTTCTACTTTTCCCATAGTAGTGGCGAAAGCCATACTCCCACTAAAGTGGGGATAAATGTAGTGTCATAAAATTTCAACCCATGCAATTTTAACCATATTTTGGGTCCTCACCTTGGAGATGACATCTCCTTCCCTAACCAAGACCTATTTTTGCATTTCCAACCCTTCACTCTTTCTCGTTCATGTCTTGTGTCTTCTTTGGACGTTGTCTGGGCCCCAAAATAGGGCAGAACAGGGGCGTGGTGCCCCTGCCCCCTAGCACAGGTGCATGACACCCTTGTCCCCACCCCTTAGGGTGGCCCTATGTTAAGTTTGCCTAATCTCCTATGCATAATTTTTCTTCGGGGTTTTCAACTCCTCTTTGTCGGCCTTTGGTGATTGAAAATTAATCCTTAAGGCATGTATAAAAAGGAATTCAATACTCTCATTCATGGATGGATAAAAAATGGATAGACAGATAAGGAGAATAAGGAGAAGATACAATATTTCAAGGTCATCATCAAGCATTCAAATTTGGAAGGCCTCTTACAAATTTGTCCCCCAAAGTCCTTGTAGTGTCATAAAATTGTGACCCATGCAATTTTAACCACATTTTGGGTCCTCACCTTGGTGATGACTTCTCCTTCCCTAACCGAGATATATTTCTACATTTTCAACCCTTCACTCTTTCTCCTTCATGTCCTGTGTCTTCTCTAGACCCTATTCGAGTCCCAAAATAGATCAGGACATGGGCGTGGTGCACTTGTCCCCACCCCTTAGCATGGCCCTATGTTAGGTCTTCCCAATCTCCTATGCATAATTTGTCTTTGGGGTTTGCAACTCCTCTTTTTCGATCTTCAGTGGTTGAAAGTTAATCCTTGAGGCATGTATAAAAAGTAATTCAATACCCTCATTAATGGATGGATGAAAAAGTAATAGAAAGATAAGGAGCATAAGGAAAAGATATAATATTTCAAGGTCATGATCAAGCATTCATCCATTGGATGAACATTACAACATTAACTTGCAAGCATGTGTGTGTGTTAGGGTTTTGTCATGTTACATGACATTTCATATAATATTTGTGGTTACATTCAAGAAGCAAAGAAATCATCATCAATAACTTACAAATCTACAAGGTATACATCTCCATTGTTTACATTCAATAATTTGCAATTACTTTCTTTCAAGGTTGATTCCTCAACCAGGGTTTGACTAAGGTAAACCCCTACCCACAGCCCCCCTTCTATTTTTTGTGTCTAGATTGCAAGTGCACATGTGTAATTATAGGTTTGGGCTTCAATTGTAGAGACAAAAGTACCCTTTTTCATTTCACGGATTTTATGGCGGACAATGTACATTCCCACCATGGTCCCGATGATTTTTCCCCAAATTTGTAGGCAGATCCGCATTAGTCTAATTAGCTCAAATCTGAAGTTACAACGCGATCCCAAACTAGTAGCTCCTCATTTCACTCATTTCCTCTCACTTTTCCACATAGTCAACAAGTCAACTTTCTCATATACAAAAGAGGGTAAATCACACTTCACCTACTTGCAATCCACTCAGAATTCACATCCTTGTTTCCCTCAAATTTGGATCTAGTGGATTTAATCCCCTCTTTTGAATGTAAAGTTCCTCCCAAGTGAAAATCATCCCAGTGGCTTCCTTTCTCTCTCCTAGGTGGGGAGTCACTAGGATCTAATTTTCCACTTTATAGTCCTATTAACCATTAATGGTTAATTAAACCTCCCCTCATGGTTAGAGACTTTCCTTCTAACTTAACCCTCATCTAACCCAATGGTCTTATCAAGCACTCATGGTTTTGACGTTGGTTATCCTATTAACCCTTACACAAGAGTTTACCCCTTGGGTAAAGGCTTCATCCATTGGTTATCCAATAACCCAACCACAACCTTACTTCCTAAGGTAATCATCATGCCTCCTTAGACATTTAATGCCTCTTACATCTCCTCTCAAGCCCTCTCAAGGTGACATTTGTCAACTTGGGATTGGATTGAATCCCTCACATGGATTGACAACTTCCAATCCTATATTTTTGTTGAGATTACTCAACCTTAACCATCCATTTCTCTATTTTCCCTATAAATAGAGCCCATTCCTTCTTCAAAATCATCCAAGTCTTCATGTATCTAGTTTATAGTCTCATTTCATCAAGCATTTTTAGCCTCTCTTTGATAATAGTAATTAGATCATTTAGTAGCATCATAGCCTAGATTTATCATGTTTAGCATATCATGATAGTAATATATCACGTTATCTTCATTTCCATGCTAGCTTAATATCATCTTAATATCATTTTCATGCTAGTTTAGCTGCATATCAATCTCACCATCTTGCACCATATCACTATCTAGTTTCATATCAAAATCATTCATTAGGATCTTAGTTGCATCCATTTTGATCCTAGAATCATTTAAATCTCGAATTCTAGGTTGGGATCCAAGAGAGAAAGTGCTCTTCCAAGTGAGGCTCACCTTGAATCCTGAGGATCTTTAGAGATAGAGTAGCATGGAATGATTTTAAAGAGCTTAGATTCACTAGCTTGTTTGGTTTATTTCTAACCTCTAATGCAATGTTCCATGTGTGTGTTTGAGTTGTTTTCCTTGCAATGCAGGTTGATCCCACATTTTTAGCACACATTTTTGGCGCTCACAATGGGGCTCTACCCCTGAAATTTCAACATTTCTATTTTTTTTTCGTGAGATTCTTGCCTACAATTTTCAAATGCAGATTAGCACATACAACCTCTATTATCGTGCATCTGACATATCTTACAATGCATTTGATAGATATTTTCATGCATCTCAAAGATCTTCTAGTGCATATAACTTCTCTTATAATGCAAATAACCTCTCTTATAGCACATATAACATGTCTTTTTGTGCATTTAACAAATCTTATAGCACATTTGACTGACAGTGTTGCGCATACATTTGTTCTTTTAGTGCATATGGTCTCTGTTTTTGCACATATAAAGCAGGAACAAAAATTTGTAACCGAGATTTGGACTTAGGCTTGTGGAATCCCACTTGAGGTTATTTTATTTTCACTAACTTTCTTTCTTTGTAGGTTTCTAACAGTTTTCTTGCAGATTTAGAGAAGTTAAGTTAGGATTTAGTGATTTCTTTTCTAGCTTTTTTTAAGTTGGTTAAAAAGAACTCCTATTTACTTTTTGTTAAAAAGAACTTCATTTTTCAATTTGGTGTTCTAAAATGTACCTCACTTATTTTTGGGCTCTAAAAAGAATCACAATTGCAAGGTAAAAACAACAAATCAAACATTTACTTTCTTGCAAGGTAAGGATTCACACCTCAAATTTTGGGCTCTAAAAAGAACAACAATCTTTCATTTTCTTGCAAAGTTAAAAAGCACAATCAATCTTATTTTTGCAAGTCAAAAAGAAAAATCGACTTTTTCATTCTTACAAAGGAAGTTACTTTCAAGCAAAATGTGTTTTTCTTTCGTTGACCAGGATTTCCATTTCCTAGTTAAAAAATCAATTGCTATGAAGGATTAAAAAGAACACCATGCCTGTTGAATAGAGGATAGAAAATCATTGCTTTGGAAGGATAAAAAGAATGCTTGGATTCCATGTATCAAAATTATCTCTCCTTATTTGGGTGATCAAAAAGCCAAACCCACTCTTTTATGCTTTCTTTTACTTCAAGCATTTTACATCCTTCAGAGGGTTTGCCTTCTCGAAGCCTTGAGGGGGATAGTGAGAAGGGTATGACCCAGATGCATATGGCTAAAGCTAAGAAATCTAACTCACTATAACCAAACCACCTTTTGAGATGAAAATATTGGGAGACAAAGCATATTTGAGTATCTCATATCAAGCACTTTGTAGGGCCTTGAGGTCTCAATCACGGTTGTGTGACTACATCTTGTTAGATAATTTGTTGAGCTATAGACCTCAATCACACTTGCATGACTTCAAAGGATATCTTTGAACAAAATCCTTATTACGAACCATAAAAATAGAAACTTGGAGCCAAGCCAGTTGCCATACATTGGAAATATCATAGTGCAAGGGTGGGGAGGAATCCGTCCCCAAGATTACTCACCATATATCTACCAAGATAACTAGCCAGTTGTGAAGCAATTTACTTTGGTTTAATTTGTAGAAAAAGGCCAAAAAATGGGCACTCTCTAGGGGGTGACAAGGTTGTTTGAGCTGACAAAGTATTGAGACTAGTGGGCTATGATATTTTTGATGACCTTTGAATAAAGTGTCTATTTGATGTGTCTTTTATTGTAAATCAAATCAATGATAACATCAGGGATTTGAAAACATCCTCACAGGAGAATACACTTGATGTTTAGCATAGGGATGGCCATTGTTTTTGTGTGTGCTATGTCTTCTTATCATGTACATTGAAACATATTGAAAGTTACAAATCAACCAATACAACAATCAGTTTTGAAGACAAAGAGCAAAGAGAAAACTTAGAGAGAAGAGAATTTCTAAATCCAACTAGCACCTTTGGAAGGGGTATCAAATCTTAAACTATCTTCAAAATATAAGATTCCATCTAACAAGATTAAGGAGTATCAAATAGAGTGATCAAAGGTTCCATCATCCAACAAATCTTATCAAAACAATACCAAGTTGGGTTCTCAAGTTGCCAAATTAAGTTTCTACATCCTAAAAATTGACTCACACCATTTGACACACTTTGTCATGGGGGTGAATCAAGCTAAACCTCCACTTGACAAGTAACCTTGAGTATTCAAAACAAAGTATCCATATCAACCATCAACATCAATATTGATCATTTTGTATGACCACTCCTAGTATTTTGAGAAGAGGAATTATTCATCAAAAGAGCAAGTTGAAGAAGAGACAACCTAGTCCTAAGGCCTTTACCAAAAGGAATAAATTTCTCTATATCAACCGTCAACTCTTTAAATCACATCATGTTTTCTTGTGTCATATGCGATCGTATCTCCAAGGAAAAACCAATCAGTTTGACAAGAAACCTTTGAGAAGTATAGCTTATATTAAGAAGGCATCATTCAATCAATGCCTTAACAACAGGGGAAGGATCAATCCCACCTTATTTCGAAATTTTTTCATCACTTACCACAAAGATCGGCCTAAGCCACCAACTCTACCAAGAATGTCGTTAGAGGAGGAATAATTCACTATTGTAGAAATATATTAATGCCCACCAGCATTCGATCTCGAAAAGGCAAATCATTGGATCCACAACCAGAATCAAGCATGAGTCGTAGGGAATCCAACCCTTTTGACGAATATGCAAATGTGGAAGAAGAAGAGATCACCTAAGAACTTGTCAAACAATGTCAAGAAATTGTCGCCTTCCAAAAGATCATGGAAAGGCTTATAGACATACACAAACAAAAGTACATCCTCATGCTAAATAGCAAAGGAATCCTGATGGCTGAGAATTTTGACATAGAAAATTCAAGGAATGAAAGAATCCCAAGAACTAGATCAAGGGCCTACACATTCATTCAAAATCAAGAACACCTAAGAGGCAATGACACCCAAGATAATGCCCACAACTGAGACGATACCCACAATCATGACAACATTAGTGAACAAGGGGATGCCCATCATCGAAGGTCCAAAGAAGGAAATGTGTCTCTAGCTCTTATTACACAACAACTCCAAGCACTCCAATGACAAATGAAAGATATGCAACAATGGTGTACAATGAGGTATTCTTTGGAGAACATTTTTCCTTACCCTTTTGACAGGAGGCTAAACATGATACCTTTCCCACAAAATTTGAATATACCAAAGTATGATAAATACGATGGTAAGAGTGATCCCCATGATCACATCAGGGAATTTTGTACTATGATCTTGGAGTTTACTCATAATGATACATACATGATGAGGCTATTCCCAAGAAGTTTGGGTGGGAAAAAAATGGAGTGGTTTTTCAAAAATCACACCTCCCATCAGATCATTTGATGAGTTGGTGAATAAATTTATTACATAATACTTCTACAATATCCAACATGAGATCACTATTCGTGGCATATGTAACATGAAGCAAAAGAAAAATGAAACATTCATGGTCTTCTTACAATGATGGAGATGCATGGTCTCAAGGTACCCACGCGACGTACCTTAAAAGGAAAAGATGGAGATCTTCATAGACAATTTGAATAGTGAAATGAGTTATCAACTCAAACTACAATGTCTACCTACTTTTGCAAAGTTGATCAAAAATGGCATCCAAGTAGAGGAAGCCTCCATCAAGAAAGGGACCTTGAGGTTCTCCAAGGAAGGTGTTAGTTTGTGAACCAATAACACCTATAGCAGTCAATATAAAAACAACAACTCAAACAAGTCCAAATTTTGGACTACAAACAAAAATGTTGTTAGTGATGGGGTAGTTGAATCCACTAATGTAAAGTCTAAACAACTAGTATTGACTTTATTAGGTAATACAACATCCAAAAATGATCAAAGAAGTGCCAATCTAGGCACTAACAATTATCAAAGCGCTCCCAACCAAGGAAACAATAACTACTGAGGAAATAACAACAACAATCAGGGGAACAATAATAACCAACGGGGCAACGTTGACACTCCAACTCCCCCACATCGAAGAACATATACACCATTACGACAAACCCTGGAATATGCATTTCGATAACTATTGGCAAACAAGATTATCACATTGCCAGTCATATGTAACTTTTAACCCCAGGTCAAACCACCATGGTGGAATGACTCATATTGTTGTGATTATCATTGAACCAAGGGGCGTAGAACAAATGATTGTATGACGTTGAAAAACCCAATTCAACATATGATAGACAAGGGAGACATAATGGTCGATGGACATAAAACCAATGGTGATCATGAGGATTTCAAAAATCCTCTTCCTAATTACGACAAGGGAGGTTCATCAACGTCAAACAATAAGAAAGGATCCCACATCAATTACATTTACAAAAACACCATAAATCATATATCGACATGTGACAATCAAGTAAATGTCATCAACATCAAAGATAAACAAGAACATGCATCGACAAATGTGACAACAAGAGCTCAGAAATATATCTTGAAGGGGAGCATGTCTAAAGCAACAATTATCCCCAAGACTCATTATAACTTGGTCGACCAACTACAAAGGACACCTGCTCAGATATCAATACTCGAGTTTCTTAAACTCTCACAAAAGCATAAGGACATCTTGCAGCAAGCTCTTGTCAAAACAATAGTTCCAAATGATTTGGATGTAAATTTTTTCCAAGGGATGGTGGCACATATGACAATGCCACATAACTTATCCTTCTCATAACATGATGATGTCTCATTGATTCATCCGCACAACACCCCACTGCATATCGAAATAGTAGTCTATTAACATCAAGTGAAAATAGTACTAATAGATGGAGGAGTTGGTCTCAATATATGTACCTTAAATCTTATCCATGCATTGGGCTTCTCTAAGCAAGGTATTGACCCTAAAAAGATCATTATCAAAGCCTCTGATGATGAAGAAAGTTCATCCAAAGGAACACTGGTACTACCCTTTCAGGTAGGACCTGTGCAAAGAAACACATTGTGCCAAGTCTTGGACATAGACTTGACATACAACATACTCTTGGGTCATCCTTGGATCCATAAAATGCAAGTGGTACCTTCCGCATACCAGCAACCTCTCAAGTTCCCATACAATGGATAAGAGATTTCAATATCAGTAGATAATAACCCCTTTCAGTACTATAATTCTATGGAGACAATGCAAAATATCTTGGTTCCACACAACAGGGAGGCCCGAGATTCCTCATCATCTAGCCATCAATTAAAACTCAAGTTCCTATCCATAAAATTTGAGAAAAAGATGAAGATAAAGGACCAAGGCATGGGGGAGTACTCTTTTGAACCCCCGTGTCTATTGAAGTTACCAACTTCACCAAGGTCTCATGGACAACCTTCCACACCAAGACATCAGGCATCACAACCCATCAAGAAGTTTAATGGTAAATTTATCCAAATGGGCACACTGGCTGAAGAATTAGATGACAAAGACATCCTCAGCTGGCTATACAAGGATGAGGAAGAAATCAGAGTTGCTACCCTAGAAGTGGTTGTTCCAACATAATAGTATAACACTAGGTTTAGAATAATACAACACATGGGATACAAAGGAAAAGGACCTATTGGCAAATGTCAAGAAGGCATTGTAGAACCCATACAACCCAATTCACAACTTGCAAAAGACAAATCAGGACTTGGATATAGCCAACATACTCAACCTGTGTAAAAGAGAGGTCACCATAAAAAATCCCAATGGAAATAAAAGGTGACACATCATGAAGACTCATGGAAAGAGGTGCTACACTACATTGTGGAAAAGACAAGAAAAGAAAAAGAGTATGAAGAAAATGAGAGGCAACAAGAAGATCTCGCTATCCAATCAGAGGAGGCCTCTTATAAAAAAATACATCATGTAGAAGCACCTGATCAAACTGAATGCGAGACACAACTTGAGGAGATTACTACTCAAAGAGGGGAAACTGTGTATGGGAAAATTCAAAGAGTACAAGAAAGCACCGATCTTCAATTGAAACAAGCTACCAAACTTGTGTCAATTATTAGTGACCTTTTCTCGCCCTATAACATATCGGTCAGATTTAGTGGAGTAACTTGGGATAGTGATTGTGAAACAAATTCCAATGAGTATGAGTGGGGTACTTGTTCTAATATTACTAAGGATATCAATGTGGATACAATCCACACATACACACCCATTCCTTATGAGGGACAAGGCTCGAGCTATAGATCATTTGAATTCGAACCACAACATATCTATGAAGCTAGTGAAAATGAGCAGCATTAATACGAAAGAGGCAATATCAACGAGAGTACCATTCAAAACCTTGAGACTTTTATAGACCTTACCCATGCTAGGGAAAACTATGATAATATCTCTATCATGACCCTCACAACAACAGATCTTGACCCGCCAAATGACTCCCTACCTCTCATATATCATAACCTCATAGATTGGGAAGAACTTGAGCATAATCTACCAATATTCCAAGATGATGAGGCCATTGTTCAATACCTCTACTCTATTAACCCAGAAACATGCTCCACCAGTGAATCACGTAACGATATCTGCAATCAGGAAAGTGCCAAGTTTCTTAGTCGCAAAAAGAACAAAATTGAAAATTGATCTAATAGTGAAAACCATCTAATGTCGGTATTAGATCGTAAAAAAGTAAAAAAAAAGGACACATCTAATAGTGAAAACCTCTTTGAGGAACCTTAAGATGGGAGACTTGACACTCTTCCTGAAAATTACAGGAGACATCACCACTATTTATTGAGCTGACTCAATTAATAAATATTAGCACTGAAGCAATAGCTAAAATCATACATCTCATAGAATCACTCACTGAAAAGGAAAAGCCAGACTTTGTCAAATTCTTCAAGGAGAAGCAAATCATTTTTTCTCGGTCTTATGTAAACATGCGGAGGGTAGATCTAAATCTCATCATGCATCACTTGTCCATCACTCCTTGAGCTAAACCCGTCAAACAAAAATTAAGGAAGATGAACCCACATGTGGCCATCTTGGTAAAACCAAAGCTAAAGAAGTTACTTGATGTAGGATTCATCCGACCCATTAATTATGCGGAATGGATGTCTAACATTGTGTCAATTTCTAAACTAGATAAAAGCATCAAGATTTATATAGACTTCTGAGATCTCAACAAAGCTTGTTCGAAGGATGACTTTCCTTTTCCAAGCATCGACACCATTGCTGATCTAACCGCAAGACATGCTATGTTATCCCTCATGGATGGATTTTTCCATTACGTGCTAGCCCACACAATCAAGCTAGTGGAAAAGATTGACCCATTAAAACATCTCCTTAGCAAAGCCGCTCTCATAAAGAGGCTAGCTAAATGGGTCATGATCCTAAGTGAGCTAGACATTCAATACACAGAATGGTGGGCCATGAAAAGAAAAGCAATCGCAGATCAATTGGCATAAGCACCACTCCTAGATCAACACCCACTACAGGTCAAATTTCTAGATATGTATGTGCTCACTATCACACCCAAGTAATTGACCCTATTCTTTGATGGATCCTATACACAACATGGATCGGGTGTTGGAATCCTATTTGTTAATCCTGAAAGACATATGATTCCAAGATCCTACAAATTGATGTTCCCTTGCACCAATAACATTGCTGAGTACAAAGCCTTGTTCACTGGTATCGAAATAGTCATGGAATGCAGAATCACAAAATTTAAAATCTATGGACTCTAAATTAGTCATCATTTAGGTAAACGATGATTATCAAACAACGGATAACAAGTTGATGCCCTACAATCGTATTGTGGATGATTTCAAGAAGTATTTTGTGGACATCACTTTTGAGTAGATTCCAAGGTTGGACAACAGAGCTGCTAATGCAATGGCCACTATTGCTTCACTCCTACAAATTCTAGATAAATAGAATCACTATGATTTCTTGGTGGAGCAATTATTTTACCCGGCCTATAACAATTCAAAATCCCAAGTTATCTATGCTCTAAACGGTTCTAATTCCCCCTATACAAGAAAATCTATGCCTATCTCAAAGACAATACCCTCCCAGCCGACCTATCTCACAACCAAAAATGAAGCATTATCCAACAAGCCACCCACTACACCTTAACCACTAACACACTTTATCATCGAGGTCTTGATGGTACTCTTCTTCGATGCCTCAATCACAATGATTCCAACTCCGCCTTACATGAGCATCACGAAGGTATTTGTGGTATGCATTCAAGTGTTCCTACTCTTGCCAAGAAACTCCTGAGGATGGGATATTAATGGCCGAAAATGGAGAAAGAGTCTTATCAATTCGCTAGGAAATGTCCTAAGTATCAAATTCATGGTAACCTCATACATGCATCAGAGCAAACATTGCAACCATTCACTACATCTTGGCCTTTCTGTCAATGGGGACTTGACCTATCATAAAATGGGCATAAGTTCATCATCACGGCCACCAAATACTTCACCAAATAGATTGAGGCGGTTTAATTGACTACAGTGACCAACAAATAGATCACTTTCTTCATTCTAAGTTATCTCATCTATCGGTATGGCATCCCTAGCTTCATTATCACAGATAATGGAAGACCTTTCAAAAATCAAGATGTCCAAGAGCTTTGTGAGCAATTCCATATCCAACATCTCTTTTTGACACCTTATTATCCACAAAGGAATGGTCAAGTAGAGGCCTCAAACAAAATAATTCTAAAAATCCTCAAGAAGACCGTGAATGATGTTGGTAAAGACTGGCATGTCCAGCTCAACCCTGCACTTTGGGCCTATAGAAAAAGTATCTGCACACCTACAGGAGATACACTATACTCATTGGTATATGGATTAGAAGCTATCTTACCTATTGACATAGAGATTCCATCACTCTGGGTATCCTTGAAAGGCCTCATTCTAGATGAGGAATATTGAGTCAACAGGTTGCAAGAGCTAGAGCTGCTTGATGAACGTCACCAATGTGCCTTTGATAATGTCAAGGTATATCAATAGATAATGTGCAGAATCTATAATCACAAGGTCATCCAAAGGGCTTTCAAAATTGGTGATCTAGTCCTAAAGGAAAATCCCAAAAATCAACAAGATCGGTAAAAGAAAGTGAAATTTGAACCCAACTGGCTGGGGCCCTTTGTTATCATATCAACTTATGGATCATAAGCATATCAATTGTCAATTTCACAAGGGGACATGCTCGATGAACCAACCAACAACATCCATCTAAATAATTTCTACACTTGAGTCATCCAATGCACGAATAAAGCAAAAAAGAAAAATAAACTTGAAAATTTTTTAAAAGTATCAAAAATCATCACTAGGCTGAAAACCTGGCAAACAGGGACCTTGTGACACACAAAAAAAAATCAGAAAAATAAAAAAGTGAAAAACAAATCAAAAAGTGCAATAAAAACAAGTGGTAAAAATCTAGCAATGGGCATTATTTGTGAGAGAGTGGCTCCTCTATCTATCGGCACTTGCATCATATCTCTGGCTCCATTTGATCTAAACCAATGGCCATCATAGAACACTTGCACACGCAACATTATCTCAGACGTACTCGGCATAGTCATTATCCCTGATTATCTAAATCAGTTATCTGACTCATATCCCACCATGGCTTGGTGATCAGTGTAAATATCAATATTGAAGTAGTATCGACAGCAAGGGGGAAAATCCTAACCTCGCTGGGGGCATTTTGCCTTAAGAGTTTTTAGGCATCAGACCAAACACATAGAAAAATTACAAAGATCAAGACAACCAATAGTGACCACAACAAAGCAAGAAGGCTAGACATCAAGGATTGAACTGATTTGAATTGGGAAAAAAAGATCTCTTTGCAAGATGTTTTACTTGTCAATAATACATTCCAGATAGCATGCATGCTTACTTATGGTTGTTGATTTTTGCCTATCATATCTCCTAAGCGACTCAAGGATGTCTCAACGACTAGAGAAGAAAGGTTGGGAGTGAAGTCTTCTACTATGCAAATTTGTCTTACAACGTGATCGGGTAGCATATCACTGAAGACATTTCGGATTTGTATAGGACAAATGTTAACTCTTGTTTGTTTTATGCAAGGAACACTCGGGTCATCTTGGTTCAATTATATCTTGACGTGTGTTCTATCTTGAAATATTGAAACCCATGTAAGTTATACTCAGGTCATTATGGTTCAATTATACCATAACTCTTGTATCAACTTTCAAAAAATCAAGGCTCGATGATGAAAACAAAGGTAGCATTGGCACTTTAATCACAACAGATGGAAACATCTAGGAATGAGAATGCATTAGTATCATTTTATTATAATTATCATCTTAATATTGCATTAGGCTACATTATCATATTAATTTAGTATTAGTATCATTTAATAATCATTATCATCAATTAATCTTGTATTAGGTTGTATTATCATATTGATTTGGCATTAGTATCATTTTATTATCATTATCATCTTAATCTTGCATTAGGTTGCATATCATTTTAATCTTATATTAGTATTATTACATTATCATTGTTATCTTAAAAATGCATTAGGTTGCACATCATTATCATATTACAATTGCATTATCATTTTCACATCACATTATACATCTCATTTTCAAGATACATCTCATTTTCAATGAACATCTCATATCATACATCTCATTTTCAAGATACATCTCACATCATACATCTCATCATAATTATCTAGTCACATTCATCATTACATCCCTCTCATGCATATCTATCACATCATCATGGAATCTTTCTTCACTTTCATATCCTCATCATTCATCCAACTCCCATCTCTCATGTCTTATACATGATGTATCTTTCCTGAAACCAAATGTTTTGATCAAGTCTTATACAGGATATATCATTCCTGAAACCAGACATTTTGATCATCTTTGTCATATACAAGAGGTGTCATTCCTAAAATCATACTTGATCTCAATATTATCAATTCTATCAATCCATTTCATCTGATCCATTCTATCAAGTCTTATATAGGATATATCATTTCTGAAGCCAGATGTTTTGATCAAGTCTTATAGAGGATGTATCTTTCTTGAAACGAGACGTTTTGATCATCTTTATTTTATACACGAGGTGTCATTCCTCAAACGATACTTAATCTCAATCTGGTCAATCTTATCAATCCAATCAATCTAATTAATCTTGTCAAACCCATGCATGTCATCAACTATCCACTCTTCTATCTTTCAAATAGATTTCTTCTTCTTTTGAGAGATAATTCATGTCTTTAGTTCACAAATGATCTCCCAAGGGGGAATTATCATATCGAATCTCCATATGAATTTCATATTATTTTCATATCGACACCAGCTTCATATCGACTCTTCATATCTAGGGCATCATATCGAATCTCGACATCAATTTCATATCGGTTTAATATCGACACCAACTTCATATCTGGGCATCATATCAAATCTTGACATTAGTTTCATATCAATCTCATATCGACATCAGTCTCATATCGAATCAATTCTTCATATCTAGGGCATCATATCGAGAATTTTGACGATAACAGTATCATATCGAATCAACTAATCAGTTTCATATCACCATTTCATATCAAAATCAATTTTCATATCCAGGGAATCAAATCGATGACTTGACTCCTAATAACCCATCTAGAAACCTTCTAATACCATCATAATCATGTCCTTTCCCTAAATTTAAGGAGGTCGCTTCTCAAGTTTGGAAGAAAGTCTTCTAAATACTTTTAAGAATTTATCTCTTCAACAAGATAACTTGTTCAGTTCCCCAAATTTGGAAGGAATCTTACAAATTTGTCCCCCAAAGTCCTATTAACCATTAATGGTTAATTAAACCTCCCCTCATGGTTAGAGACTTTCTCTCTAACTTAATCCTCATCTAACCCAAGGGTCTTATCAAGCACTCATGGCTTTGACCTTGGTCATCCTATTAACCCTTGCACAAGAGTTTACCCCTTGGGTAAAGGCTTTATCCATTGGTTATCCACTAACCCAACCACAAACTTACTTCCTAAGGTAGCCATCATGTCTCCTCGAGCATTTAATGCCTCTTACACCTCCTCTCAAGCCCTCTCAAGGTGATACTTGTCAACTTGGGATAAGATTGAATCCCTCACATGGATTGACAACTTCCAATCCTAGCCCTTGTTTTTTACTCAATCTCAACCATCCATTTATCTATTTTCCCTATAAATAGAGCCCATTCCTTCTTCAAAATCAGCGAAGTCTTCATGGATCTAATTTATAGTCTCATTTCATCAAGCATTTTAGCCTCTCTTTGAAAATAGTAATTAGATCATTTAGTACTATCATAGCCTAGATTTATCATGTTTTGCATATCATGTTAGTAATGTATCATGTTAGATTCATTTCCATGCTGGCTTAATATCATCTTAATATCATTTTCATGCTAGTTTAGCTACATATCAATCTCATCATCTTGCACCATAGCATTATCTAGTTTCATATCAAAATGATTCATTAGGATCTTAGTTGCATCCATTTTGATCCTAGAATCATTTAAATATCATTCTCTAGGTTGTGATCCAAGAGATGAAGTGCTCTTCCAAGTGAGGGCCACCTTGAATCTTGAGGAACTTTAGAGATAGAGGAGCATGAAACAATTTTGAAGAGCTTAGATTCTCTAACTTGTTTGGTTTATTTCTAACCTCTAATGCAATGTTCCAATTGTGTGCTTGAGTTGTTTTCCTTGCAGTGAAAGTTGAGCCCACATTTCCAACACACATTTTTGGCACCCACCATGGGGCTCGACCCTTGAAATTTCAACATTTCTAATTTTTTTCTGAAGGATTCATGCCTATTGTTTTCAAACGCAGATTAGCGCATACGACCTTTGTTATCGTGCATCTGACAGATCTTACAATGCATTTGACAGATATTTTAGTGCATCTAACAGATCTTCTAGCACATATAACTTCTCTTATAGTGCATATTAGATGTCTTTTTGTGCATTTAACAGAAATTATAGCTCATTTGACTGATAGTGTTGCGCATACAACTGTTCTTTTAGTGCATACAACTATTCTTTTAGTGCATATGATCTCTATTTTTGCGCATATAAAGCAGAAACAAAAATTTGTAACCGAGATTTGGACTTAGGCTTGTGGAATCCCACTTGAGGTTTTTTTTATTTTCACTAACTTTCTTTCTTTGCAGGTTGCTAATAGTTTTCTTACAAATTTGGAGGAGTTAAGTTAGGATTTAGTGACTTCTTTTCTAGCTTTTTTTAAGTTGGTTAAAAAGAACTCCTATTTCCTTTTGGCTAAAAAGAACTTCATTTTTCAATTTGGTGTTCTAAAAAGTACCTCACATTTTTTTGGGCTCTAAAAAGAATCACATTTGCAAGGTAAAAAGAACAAATCAAACATTTACTTTCTTGCAAGGTTAGGATTCATAGCTCAAATTTTGGGCTCTAAAAACAACAACAATATTTCATTTTCTTGCAAAGTTAAAAATCACAATAAATCTTATTTTTGCAAGTTAAAAAAACCAATCAACTTGTCCATTCTTACAAAGCAAGTTGCTTTCAAGAAAAACGTGTTTTTCTTTCGTTGACTAGGATTTCCATTTCCTAGTAAAAAAATCAATTGCTATGAAGGATTAAAAAGAACACCATGCTTGTTGAATAGAGGATATAAAATCATTTATTTGGAAGGATAAAAAGAATTCTTGGATTTTATGTAATGAAAGTGGTAGGCATATGCTCTCTCCTTAATTAGGTGATCAAAACGCCAAACCCACTCTTTTATGCTTTCTTTTACTTCAAGCATTTTACACCCTTGAGAGGGCCTGCCTTCCAAAAGTATTGATATGGCTAGTGAGAAGGGTACAAACCAAGTGAGTTTTACTAAAGGCAAGCAATCTAACTCACTATAATAAAATTGCTTTTTGAGATGAAAATCTCAGGGGATGGAGCATGTTTCAGTTATCTCTTTGAGTTATCTCATATCGAGCACTTTGTAGGGACTTGAGGTCTCAATCACGCTTGCGTGACTACATCTTGTTAGATACTTGGTTTGGATATAGGCCTCAATCGTGCTTGCACAACTTCAAAGGATATCTTCGAACCAAATCCTTATTACAAACCATAAAAATAAAAACCTGGAGCCGAGCCAGTTGCCATACATTGGCAATATCATAGTGCGAGGGTGGGGAAGAATCTATGCCCAAGATTAATCACCATATATCTCCCAAGATAACTACCCAATTGTGAAGCAATTCACTTTGGGTTAATTTCTAGAAAAAGGTAAAAAAATGGGCACCCTCTAGGGGGTGACAAGGCTGTTTGGGTTGTTGGTGTATCGAGACTAGTGGGCTATGATATTATTGATGACCTTTGAATTAAATATCTATCAAATCTTAAAATATCTTAAAAAGATAAGATTCCATCCAACACAATTAAGAAGTATCCAATAGAGTGATCAAAGGTTCCATCATCCAAAAAATATTATCAAAACAATACCTAGTTAGGTTCTCAAGTTGCCAAATTAAGTTTCTACATCGTGAAACTTGACTCATATCATTTGACACACTTTGTCATGGGGGTGAATCAAACTAAACCTCCACTTGACAAGTAAGCTTGAGTATCCAAAATAAAGTATCTCTATCAACCATCAACATCAACATTGATCATTTTGTATGACCACTCCCCATATTTTGAGAAGAAGTAGACTTCATCAAAAGACTAAGTTGAAGAAAAGACAACCTAGTCCTAAGGCCTTTACCAAAAAGAATAAATTTCTCTATATCAACCGTCAACTCTTTAAATCACATCATGTTTTCTTGTGTCATATGCAATTGTATCTCCAAGGAAAAACCAACGAGTTTGACAAGGAACCTTTGAGAAGTAGAGCTTACATTCAGAAGGAAGCATTCAATCAACGCCTTAATAGTGGGGGAAGGATCAATCCTGCTTTATTTCTATAGTTTTGCATCACTTACCATGAAGATTGGTTTGAGTCACCAACTCCACAAAGAACCCCGTTAGAGGAGGAATAATTCACTAGTATAGAAATATATTGATGCCCACCAACATTCGATCTCAAAAAGGAAAATATTTGGATCCACAACCGAAATCTAGCATGAGTCGTAGGGAATCCAACCCTTTTGAAGAATATGCAAATGTTGAAGAAGAGATCACCGAGGAACTCATCCAACACTGTCAAGAAAGCGTCACCTTCCAAAATCTCATGAAAAGGTTTATAGACATAGACAAACAAAACTACCTCCTCATGCTAAATAGAAAACAAATCCCGATGCTTGAGAATTTTGATATAGAAAAATCAAGGAATGAAAGAATCCCAACAACCAGGTCAAGGGCCTACACATTCACTTAAAATCAAGAACACCTAAGAGGCAATGACACGCAAAACAATTCCCGCAACCGAGATGATACCCGCAATCATGACGACATTAGTGAACAAGGGGATTCCCGTCATCAAAGGTCCAGAGAAGGAAATGTGCCTCTAGCTCTTATTACACAACAACTCCAAGCACTCCAACAAAAAATGCAAGATATGCAACAAGGGTGTAAAACGAGGTATTGTTTGGAGGACATTTGTCCTTACCCTTTTGACAGGAGGCTAAACATGATACCTTTCCCACCAAATTCCAATATACCAAAGTATGACAAATACTATGGTAAGAGTAATCCCCGTGATGACATTAGGGAGTTTTGTACTATGAGCTTGGAGTTTTCTCATAATGATACATACATGACGAGGATATTCCCAAGAATTTTGGGAGGCCAAATAGTGGAGTTGTTGTCAAAACTCACACCTCCCATCAAATCATTCGATGAATTGGAGAATAAATTCATTGCACAATACTCCAACAATATCCAACATGAGATCACTATGTTTGACATATGCAACATGAAGCAAAAGAACAATGAAACATTCATGGTTTTCTTACAATGATGGAGACATATGGTCTCAAGGTACCCACATGATGTATCTGAAATGGAAAAGATGGAGATCTTCATAGACAATTTGAATAGTGAAATGAGTTATCAACTCAAACTACAATGTCTACCTACTTTTGCAAAGATGATAAAAAATGGCATCCAAGTAGAGGAAGCCTCCATCAAGAAAAGGACCTTGAGGTTCTCCAAGGAAGGTGTTATTTTGTCAAGCAATAACACCTATAATAGTCAATATAATAACAACTCAGACAAGTCCAAATTTTGGACTAGAAACAAAAATGTTGTTAGTGATGGGGTAGTTGATGCCAACAATGTACATTCTAAACAACTAGTATTGAATTTATCAGGTAACACGCCATCCAACAATGATCAAAGAAGTGCCAATCTAGGCACTAACAATTATCAACATACTCCCAACCAAGGAAACAACAATAAAAACAATAACGAAGGAAATAATAACTACTAAGGAAATAACAACAACAATCAAGGGAATAACTTTAACCAAGGGGGAAACATTAACACTTCACCTCCCCCACATCGAAGAACATATAAACCATTCGAACAAACCCTAGAATCTGCATTTCGAGAATTATTGGCAAACAAGATTATCACATTGCAAGTCATAAGAAACTTTGAACCCCAAGTTAAACCATCATGGTGGAATGACTCATATTATTGTGATTATCATCAAAACAAGGGGTGTAGAACAAATGATTGTATGAGGTTGGAAAACATGGTACAAGATATGATAGACAAGGGAGACATAATAGTCAATGGACATAAAACCAATGGTGATTATGAGGCTTTCAAAACTCATCTTCCTAATTATGACAAGGGAGGACCATCAATGTCAAACAATAATAAAGGAGCCCACATCAATCACATTTATGAAAACACCATAAATCACATATCGACACGTGGCAATCAAGTAAATGTCATCAACATCAACAATAAACAAGAACATGCACCAATAAATGTGACAAAAAGGGCTCTAAAATATGTCTTGAAGGGGAACACATCTAAAGCAATAATTATCCCCAAGACTCATTATAACTTGGTCGACCAACTACAAAGGACAACTGCTCATATATCAATACTCGAGTTTCTTAAACTCTCACCAAAGCATAAGGATATCTTCGAGCAAGCTCTTATCGAAACAAGAGTTCCAAATGATTTGGATGTCAATTTGTTCCAAGCCATGGTGGCACATATGATAGTGCCACATAACTTATCCTTCTCAGAACATGATGACGTCTCATTGAGTCATCTGCACAACACCACGCTACATATTGAAGTCCTAGTCTATGAACATCGGGTGAAAAGAGTACTAATAGATGGAGGAGTTGGTCTCAATATATGCACCTTAAAGCTTATCCATGCATTGGGATTCTCTAAGAAAGCTATTGACTCTAAAAATAAGATCACTATCAAAGCCTATGATGATGAAGAAAGGTCATCTGAAGGAACAGTGATACTACCATTTTAGGTAGGACTTGTGCAAAGAGACACATTGTGCCAAGTCTTGGACATAGACATGACATACTCTTGGGTCATCCTTGGATCCATGAAATGTAAGCGATACCTTCCATGTACCATCAATGTCTCTAGTTCCCATACAACAGATAAGAGATTTCAATATCAATAGATACTAACTCCTTTCAGTACTACAATTCTATGGAGGCAATTCAAAATGTCATGGTTCCACACAACAGGGAGGCCCAACCTTCCTCATCATCCAACCATGAAGAAAAACTCAAGTCCCTATCCATAAAATTTGAGCAAAAGGTGAAGATAGAGGACCAAGGCATGGAGGAGTACTCTTTTGAACCCCTATGTCTATCTAAGTTACCAACTTCACCAAGGTCTCATGGACAACCTTCCACATCAAGACATTAGGTAGCACAACCCATCAAGAAGGTTGATGGTAAATTTATCCAAATGGGTAGACTAGCTGAAGAATCAGATGACAAATACATCCTCAGTTGGATATTCAAGGATGAGGAGGAAATCAAAGTTGCTACCCTAGAAGTGGTTGTTCCAACAAAGCAGTATGGAAATGTGTTTAGAATCATGCAACACATGGGATACGAAGGGAAATGACCTATTGGAAAACTTCAAGAAGGAATCATAGAACCCATACAACCCCATTCACAACTTGCAAAAGACAAATCAGGACTTGGATATGGCCAACATATTCAACCTATGCAAAAGAGAGATCACCATAAAAAATACCAATGGATAGAAAAGGTGACACATAACGAAGACTTGTGGAAAGAGGTGCTACACCACACAACACAAAAGACAAGAAAAGAAAAAGAGCATGAATAAAATGAGACAAAACAAGAAGAGCTCGCTATCCAACAAGAAGAGACCTCTTATAAAAAAATTACATCATGTACAACCACCTGATCAAACTGAATATGGGCCACACCTTGAGGAGATTACTACTCAAAGAGGGTAAACTATGTATGTGAAAAGTTAAAGAGTACAAGAAAGTACTGATCCTGAATCAGAACAAGCTACCAAAATTGTGTCAATTATCAGTGACCTTTTCTCACCCTATAACATACCTATCAAATTCAATGGAGTAACCTAGGATAATGATTCTAAAATAGATTACAATGAGTATGAGTGGGATACGTGTTCTGATATTACTGAGGATATCGAGGCAGATATGATGGACTTGAAAAGCACTGAGAGGGGGGGGTGAATCAGTGACACCAAATAAAACACTACTTCAAACATTAACCGATAGATGAACTTAACCAAGCATTTAAACAAAATACATGCTATCCAAAATGATATAACAGTATCCACAAAAAGTAAAGCATCCGCCATAACACAAGTGTTTATACATGGAAAACCCAAATAGGTAGAAACCAGGGTGAGATGGAACTCACAAGTTAACTATTTGTAGTAATAGATAATTAATCGGTTAAGGTCTTACAAAGTGCTCTGATAGGAGCGAATCTTGTTAGAGATCCCAAAGCTTGATTAGAAGCTTATACCCTGTTAAGAGTACTACCCTATTAGGAGTAACCTCGTTGGAGGATTTGTGAATACAAACTAATGGATGACCTTGTTAGAGGATTTGTACAATGAAGTTTGTTAGAGCTTACCCGGTTAGGAGATTTGATTCTGTTGTAATGACTAGAAAACAACAAGAATAGTTTGATCTATTTTGAGTAGCACAATACTTGCTTGATCAAATCCTTCTAAGTACATTCAACACTTATCGCTCTTCAAAAAAAGATTATAGTCTTAATGCATATCAATATTCGCATATCATCCTCTTCTATATCACTTTCAAATGATTCACTAAAATGTCTTTAAATAGATATTCAAATCTTATGTCAGCCTAAGGAAATCAAAACACAATTTCCTAGGTGCAATGTATCTAGACAAGTGATCAAAACTCATCACAAAAATGACCGCCAAGAAATCGGTGTTGGTAACTCATCACAAAATCAGATACCGGTTAGAACAGTCAATACCAATTGGAACAAAACCCGTGAACCGTTGTCCTAGAATCTTTCGCTTGATCTCCATCTTTATCTTCATCTTCATTTTGATGTCGACTTAGTGTAGCCACATGTTATCTCTTAAGCACATACCGGTTGACACAAAGTACCGATTAGAGATGAACCTTAAACATATCGGTTGATAGTGTAAACCAATTTAAGTTACACCGGTATTCAATGTAATCATATGTGTGTGAGAGAGTGTTTCATCAATGACAACAAGTGATGAATACATTACAATCATCATCAAGCCAACAATCTCCCCCGTTGGCATTCAAGGCAACACTTAGAAAATTTTAGAGTAATACAATATAGCTAAGTGTGCATACACAATAAATTTACACATATACTCATACTCCCCCTTAATGCATGCATAAATACAAAATTTTCAAAAACATACATAGATATTATTACTCCCCCTTTGACAACAATGCTAAAATAAAAAAGTGAAATATATACATATATATAGAAAATTTGTATCAAAGTGTTCAGCATATATTTAACAACTTAAAAAGTTCATGCATTGGCTAATCTCATAAAAATATCATTGAAGTTTTGCTTCATCTGTGATAAAGCATTTTCCCATGATTCCAGTCTGTTAGCAGTATACTCAAATGTAGACATCAGCTGGGAATGGAATTCTTCCATTAAGTCCAGTGTGCAGGTTTCAGGAGTAGCAAGAATAGCTTATGCATTGGAGTAGGCTCTTTGAAGAATGTCGACCTGTAATGAGAGTAGACTCTTGAGCTCTTTTAGAGATCGGAGTCTCTTAGCCTTCTCATTATCATTCCTTCAATTTGTCATGCAAATCATCTACATACCGGTTAAAGGCATGAATGGAGTCCTGGAGTGGGACATATGCCTTGCATATCCTTTCCATCTCTTGCGCGGTTTCAACTTGACTCTTAGAAATGTCAGAATAAAATAAAGAAACATTGGAGGTAAAGGAAAGATACTTTCCTCCAAATTCAATAGCTTTTCTCAACAGACTTCCATTATGAGATAGAGCCATTTTGCCACTTTTAATGTTCTTTGCTAGTTTATTTGCATATTTCTTCTTGTGGCTCTTCTCAGTAGACATTTGAGTAGCATCTTCAAGTTACTTGATTTGATCAAATGCATCTGCAACTAACTGACCAAGTTTGCTAATGGGTGTAGGAAGATGTGCAACAACTGTTTCTAGTAGTAAACTAGACAAAATTTCTACTACATTCTGGATTGTCTCTGCTTCAATCCTTTGCTCTTTCAGTCTCTTCTTATGTGCTCTAGATTGCATAACATTAGAAATCTTCAACATTTTTGACACTCTCAAAGTGTTCATATCAATGGGTCTTGAGATACTTAAAGAATCATCATCATCATCATCTTCAAGTAGTTTTTGCTTCACCAATTCAGGAGGTACACTCTTAATGATTTCTCTCTCCATGTTCTGCTCTATTTTCTCTTCAGGTAACTGAGTGACAACTTTCTCAGTAGACTCCTTTTGAGTATTTTCAATGACCGGTGGAGATTGGGGTTTCTTTGGTCGTATTGTTGCCAGTTCATTGTCCGCTTTTAGTTGAATAGTCGGTTGATCAACTAATGTAACCTGTACTTCAGTAATTATAGGAGGCTCCATATCCGATGCAGTGTTGTCTCCAGAAAGGTCTACTATGTTTTGAACATCTTCATCAACAAGAATAATGAAATCATCCTTCTTCTTGATTGGATAGACTATGTCAGGGTGAACAATCTCCTCTTCATCCATTTCCAGTAGAGGAACATCATCTGTAGTATTATCCTTATTGCTAGAGTGGATGAGTTCTTCCCTCTTTTTGATTACATAGGCTAGCTGATGTCTCTTAGACTCAATAACTACCCTTTTGCATTAAGAAGATTCAATATTCTCATTTTAAAATCAAAATATACTTTGTATTGCTCAACTAAAGCACTAATTCAATCCGAGGATAAATTGGGAAAATATTGTACAAATATTTCATCAATAATCTTCTTTTCCAATTGAATAGCTTCCTCCCATTTATCTAAAAGAGTATTATACAAAGAGATTGAAATATCCTTTTCCAAGTCATGCGGAAATCTATTGTAATGACCCAAATAAGTGATTACCTATTGAATGACTTGCTTCTGCTCATCTTCAATGAAAGAATCAAAATATTCTTTGACATTGTCAAACCTATTCCTTCCTAGTGTCTTCATTGTTCTCTCAAAACTGTGTCAGGTTTGTAGGTAGCTATATCAATAGGTCTAGTTTCCTTCAACACTACCTTTACCTTCTTGGATGTTCTACCAATTGCTTTTTCCTTCTTTGGTTCTTCTTCAGAATTTGTTCCCTCAGACTCTGGTTGCAAAATCAATTTTCAATTTCTTTTCTTTGGTGCACTCTCCTTCTTTACATAAACTTTAGGTGTCGGTTCCTTTTTGGTTAGGACACTTCGAGTCACCCTTTTGGTCTTTATCACAGGAGACTTTTCATCAGACTTCTTTTTCTTTCCTTTCACATTTTCTACATGTGTAGTACCAGTTTCTATCGGTACAACTTGGACTGTCACAATATCCAATTTTGCTTGTTGTTTATCTTTAGGCAATGCTAACAAGGTATTAGCATAGCCAACCAGTAAATCATGATTAACCTCATTTCTCATATCTTCCATCTCTTCCTTTCTAGGCTCAATTGCTTGCATCAAGCAAAAGTCAGTGGTAACAGTGAAGACTATGTCTTTTGCAAAGTATTTTACTACATCTTCAGGTAATCTCATGCTCATGCTCATCTTTTTCTGAAATTCATTAAAATACTTATTCAAGGTAGCTGAAAAAGTATTATTCACAACCTTAAAGTTGTTCTTGATCTGTGCATTGATCGGTAGGTCTTTTGACCATTCAATGTCTCTAATTCCCAGCAAGAAGTTTTGGAAATAGAAAAATAACCCAACTAATAGCTGATCATATTTGAAATTTTGAGTGTTGTCCTTCTTAATAGATTGCAAATTTTGAAATAATTACCCTCTGATGGCTTCACAAAGATCATAATCTGCATTATCAATAATCATTCTATGTGTTGTATGAATTGCTGCAGATGGAACACTATTAAGTCTACTAGAGTAAAATACCTAGTAGCCTATCACCATTGCTGCTAGTTTCACTACAGGGTCTCTAATATTGTTGATAGAAAAAGCATGCCTATTAGATGTAGAATCGGTTAATTTGAAGACAGTATCCTTTGAAATTCATTTTAGCACAGGAATTTTACCAGTTAAGAAATAACCAGTTACAGCCTAAATAGCTTCCTTGGTTATTGTGTGAGTCCTTTCTAAATACATGTTCTCTCCATGGACTTGACTCAAAATGATTATGATGTGTTCTTCCTCAAAATCTTCAAGAAAGTAGGCGGCATTACGAAAACCTTTTTCAAAAACCCTAGCATATTTTGTTTCAATCTTTTTGTTCTTATCACAGAGTGATTCCAACTATGTATAAATGTGTAGATTTCCTAAATCTTCTATCTTGCAGTATATATAACTGGACAAGTCACCTTTGACCACAACACCGCTTGGGACTTGCGATAATGCATTATAAGACATAATTTGATCTACCTTTAGAGCTTCCTTAGGCTACATAGTGATCATCAACCTCTCTACAAACTTAGAAGTAGATGTCATTCTAGATAAGCAAGTTTTGAAGAGGTATACTCAAAGAAATACCTTGTTTCACACACTTCGCTCTGTTTCCCTATTGAAATACCCAGATGCACACCGGTTCGCCTCTCTGCAACTTTCAATTCAACTTAATTTCTCTAATCATAGAACAATTCACCAATTAACAACAGAACAATCTTGTTCGGCTCTGCAATCGCTTCAAATTTCTTTCTCGAAAGAGTTAGGGTAAAAAAAGACAAAGTAAAACTTTCTTTTATCCCTTTTTACCAACTACAATAAATTCTCGCACTTTAGGTTATAAACCCTAATTTCACCACTTAAGTGAAATACTGGTTGATAACACGTCAACAAAAAGTCACCAAAATTCATGATTCAAAAATTATTTCCCACTCATTTTACAAGGGGTCTGGAGATGTTTTACCGTTAAGCTCCCCTTAGCCATGTTAAAATGGGCTTAAGTCACGGGTGTTGGGTTCTCTTCATTAGGTGAAGGAATAGTTTCTTCTCCAGGCGAGTCATCACTTTTCTCCTTCCAAATCCGATTCATATCCTCTCTGGTTTCCTCAACATAAACTTTTTGCTTGCCTTTCTGATCCTTGAAAGAGTTGTCCGGTTTGCAATTTCTTGATCTACAAAATTTTGCTAAGTGCCTCGTTTTGTTACAGTGGTAACAGACCATACCAGATGATCTCCAAGGTCCTACATTTCCTCTTCCTGTTCTTCTTTTGTAGTTTATAGCCACATGACCAAAGTTATTACAGAAGGTGCAAATAACATTTGTTACCTTTTCCATCTCGAATGGACTAAACTGGTTGTCGTAGGATCTTTGCCAGTTCAGATTTACCTAGCTATCAAAGTTCCTTATCCAGATACCATTTGGTCTGGGATGCATGTGTGGTACAAGATTGGTTGCTCCATATCTGCACTCAGCATGTCTATGCCCATACATTCCACAATTGAAGCAATGACCTTAAAACTTTCTAGACACATATCTAGCATTAGTATTGTAATTTGCATTTCTATTACAGTATGACCAGACTTATGGAAAACAAAGCATACAAGTTTAAAAACCTTCTTACCGATAGTCTTATTGACTTTAGTAGCCATTTTGTTCTTGGGATAGTTGCTCTTTGTACCGGAGGATTCAACTTTTTTAGTTGTATGAAAACCAAGTCTAGAGATATCACCCTTCATTCTTTGTGATTGAATTTGTTCTTCCAGCATGGTAGAACTTTTGAAGAACTTCTCCAATTTCTCATTGGCTTCAGTAGCTTTTTGACAAGATCTCCATTATGCTTAGACAGGTTCTCTTTCAGAGACGATGCCAGCTCAAGATCTAGCTTTAGGTTCTCCTTTTCTTCTATTTTACCAATCAAGTTCTCGTGCATAGTGTCTTTTTCCCATTTGATCTTTATAATCTCTTGATCTCTTTCCTTGATAAGATCTTCAGCAACTCTTTTGGATTCTAGTTCCTTACTCATGCAGATAGTGAGACCTTCTATCTCTCTACTTAGATTCAGTTTCTCACCATTCAACTTTTCAACTTCTTCTGCTAAAGCTTCAATATTGGCTTCATCTAAAGAACTATTATCAGATATTTCTAACAGTTTTTTAGATAGCTCTCTCCTTTTGACTTGAGAAGCTTTTAGTTTTCCCCTAAGGGATTCAACTTCATTTCTGCTAGCTTCTATCTCTCTATCCATCTTGAAGTAGCTCCTATCCCCATGGTAGTTTCAAGACTCCCTTCTAAGAAGTCAAGCTTCAAAGAAGTTAGACTCTGATACCAATTGATGGACTTGAAAAGGACTGAGAGGGGGGGGTAACAGTGACGCCAAATAAAACACTACTTAAAACACTAACTGATAGATGAACTTAACCAAGCATTTAAACAAAATACATGCTATCCAAAATGATATAACAAAATCCACAAAAAGTAAAGCATCCACCATAACAGAAGTGTTTATACGTTGAAAACTCAAATAGGTAAAAACCATGGTGAGATGGAACTCACAAGTGAACTATCTGCAGTAATAGATAACTGACTCGTTAAGGTCTTACAAAGTGCTCTGCTAGGAGAAAATCTTGTTAAAGATCCCAAAGCTTGATTAGAAGCTTATAACCTCTTAATAGTACTACCCTGTTAGGAGTAACCTCATTGGAGGATTTGAGAATCGAAACTAATGGATCACCTTGTTAGAGGATTTGTAAAATGAAGCTTGTTAGAGCTTACCTGGTTAGGGGATTTGATTCTGTTGTAATGATTAGAAAACAACAAGAATGGTTTGATGTTTTCTAAGTATCACAATATTTGCCTGATCGGATCCTTCTAAGTACATTCAACATTGCTCTTCATGTTAACACTTATCGCTCTTCAAAAAAATCTTTCAATCTTGATGCATATCAATATTTGCATAACATCCTCTTCTATATCACTTTCAAATGATTCACTAAAATGTCTTTAAATAGACATTCAAATCTTATGTCGACCTAAGGAAATCAAAACACAATTTCCTAGGAGCAGTGTATCTAGACAAGTGATCAAAACTCATCACAAAAATGACCACCAAGAAATCAGTGCTGGTAACTCATCACAAAATCAGATACCAGTTAGAACAGTCAATACTAGTTGGAATAAAACATGTGAACTATTATCCTAGAATCTTCTGCTTGATCTCCATCTTCATCTGCATCTTCATTTTGATGCCGACTTAGTGTAGCCATGGGTTATCTCATAAGAACATATTATTTGACACAAAGTACCGATTAGAAATGAACCTTAAACATACCGGTTGACAGTGTAAACCAATTGAAGTTACACCAGTAGTCAATGTAATCATATGTGTGTGAGAGTGTTTCATCAATGACAACAAGTGATGAATACATTACAATCATCATCAAGCTAGCAATCTCCCCCTTTGGCATTCATGGCAACACTTAGAAAATTTTAGAGTAATACAATACCACTAAGTGTGCATACACAACAAATTTACACATATACTCATACTCCCCCTTAATGCAATAATCCCCCTTAATGCATGCATAAATACAAAATTTTCAAAAACACACATACATATTATTACTCCCCCTTTGACAACAATGCCAAAATGAAAAAGTAAAATATATACATATATATAGAAAATTTGTATCAAAGTGTTCAGTATATATTAACAACTTAAAAAAGTTCATGCATTGGCTAATATCATAAAAATATCATTGAAGTTATGCTTCATCTGTGATAAAACATTTTCCCATGATTCCAATATGTTAGCAGTATACTCAAATGTAGACATCGGCTGGGAATGGAATTCTTCCATTGAGTCCAACGTGCAGGTTTCAGGAGTAGCAAGAATAGCTTCTACATTAGTGTAGGCTCTTTGAAGAATGTCGATCTGTAATGTGAGTAGACACTTGAGCTCTTTTAGAGATCGGAGTCTCTTAGCCTTCTCATTATCATTCCTATTCAATCTGTCATGCAAGTCATCTAAAGACCGATTAAAGGCCTGAATGGAGTCCTAGAGTGGGACATATGCCTTGCATATATTTTCCATCTCTTTCTTCGTTTCAACTTGATTCTTAGAAATGTTAGAATAAAAGAAAGAAACATTGGAGGTAAAGGGAATATACTTTCCTCCAGATTCAATAGCTTTTCTCAATAGACTTCCATTATGAGATAGAGCCATTTTGCCACTTTCAATTTTCTTTGCCAGTTTATCTTCATATTTCTTCTTGTGGCTCTTCTCAACAGATATTTGAGCAGCATCTTCAAGTGACTTGATTTGATCAGATGTATCTGCAACTAACTGACCAATTTTGCTAATGGGTGTAGGAAGATGTGCAACAGTTGTTTCCGGTAGTAAACCAAACAAAATTTCTACTGCATTCTAGATTGTCTTTGCTTCAATCCTTTTCTCTTTCAGTCTCTTCTTATGTGCTCTAGATTGCATAACATTAGCAATCTTGAACATTTCTGATGCACTCAAAGTGTTCATATCAATGGGCCCTAAGATACTTAAAGAATCATCATCATCATCATCTTCAAGTAGTTTCTGTTTCATCAATGTTAACAAGTGATGAATACATTACAATCATCATCAAGCCAACAGGATACAATCCATACATACACACCCATTCCATATGAGGGACAAGGCTCGAGCTCTAGATCGTTGAATTAGAACCACAACAAATCTATGAGGCTAGTGAAAACGAGTAGCATCAATATGAAAGAGGCAATATCGATGAGAGTACCATTGAAAACCTTGAGACTGTTATAGACCTTACCCATACTACAGACAACTATTACAATATCTCTATCATGACCCTCACAGCAGCAGATATTGACCTGCTAAATGACTCCCTACCTCTCATATATCCCAACCTCATAGACTGGAAGAACCTGAGAACAATATACCAATATTCCGAGATGATGAGGCCATTGTTCAATACCTTTGTTCAGTTAACCCAAAAACATGCTCCACTAGCGAATCACGTAACGATATCTATAATTAGGGTAGTGCCAAGTCTCTCAGTTGCAAAAAGAACAAAATAAAAAAATTGATCTAATGGTGAAAACCATCTAATGGCCATATTAGATCGTGAAAAAGTAAAAACAAAGGATGCATCTAATGGTGAAAACCTCTTTGAGGAACCTAAAGATGAGAGACTTGACACTCTTCCTGAACATTACCATGAGCGGTCACCAATTTTGATTGAGCCAACTCAATCAATAAATATTGGCACTAAAGCAATAGCTAAATCCATACATTTGGCAGAATCACTCATAGAAAATGAAAACCCAGAGTTTGTCAAATTCTTCAAGGAGAGGCAAATCAATTTTTCTTGGTTTTATTCAAACATGTCAGGGATAGATCCAAATCTCATCATGCATCACTTGTCCGTCGCTCCTAGAGCTAAACCTGTCGAACAAAAACTAGGGAAGATGAACCCACATATGGCCATATTGGTAAAAACATAGCTAAAGAAGTTACTTGATGTAGGATTCATCCGACCCATTGATTATCTGGAATGGATCTCTAACATTGCGTCAAATTCTAAACTGGATAAAAGCATCATGATTTGAACAGACTTCAGAGATCTCAACAAAGCTTAACTGAAGGATGACTTTCCTTTTCCAAACATCACCATTGTCGATCTAACTGCAGGATATGCTATGTTATCCCTCATGGATGGCTTTTTCGGCTACAACCAAATCAAGATAGCTCATGAAGTTTAAGATAAACTGACATTCACATGTCTGTGGGGTACATATCATTGGAACATCATGCCTTTTGGCTTGAAAATGCTATCGCGACTTATCAGAAGGCCATGGCAATAATATTCAATGACATGATGCATGCTTTAATGGAAGATTATGTGGATGATTTTCTAGCTAAATCATTCGCAAGAGAAGAACACGTAGACATCCTGGATAAAATCTTTCAAAGACTGGAACAATTCAATGTCAGATTAAACCCTAAGAAGTGTGTCTTCGGGGTAACATGCAAAAAAATTTTGGGATACATTATCTCATAAAAGAGAATCGAGGTGTATCCAACAAAGGTACAAGCAATTATGGAGATTCCACCACCTAAAAACATTAGCCAGCTACAATCTCTTGAAGGGAGGCTACAATCCATTAGAGAATTCATTGCTCAACTGGCTGACGAATGTCTCCCATTCAACCATCTGCTTCATAAGAAAGTACCTTTCAGATGGGAAGACAAATGTGTAGAATCATTCGACCAAATCAAATAATATATGATGAATCCACCAGTTTTGGTACCACCAATAGTAGGAAAACCACTCATCCTCTATATATCAGAAATCAAAGTGTCACTGGGGGCACTGCTAGCACAAGAAGATCCAGCGGGCAAAGAAAGGGCTATCTACTACATCAATAGGACTTTGAATGGATATGAACTCAACTATACATTCATTGAAGAGGCTTATTTAGTAGTGGTGTTTGCTTCTCAAAAGTTTCACCACTACATGCTATCCCACACAATCAAGCAAGTGGGCAAGATTGACCCACTAAAATATCTCCTTAGTAAAGCCACTCTCACAGGGAGGCTAGCTAAATGGGTCATGATCCTAAGTGAATTCGACATTCAATACACAAAATGGTGGGCCATCAAAGGACAAGCAATTACAGATCAATTGGCAAAATCACCACTCCCAGACCAACACCCACTATAGGTGGAATTTCTAGATATGGATGTGCTCACTATCACACCCAAGCAATGGACCCTATACTTTGATGGATCATATACACAACATGGATCACATGCTGGAATCCTATTTGTTAATCCTAAAGGACATAGGATTCCAAGATCCTACAGATTGATGTTCCCCTGCACCAAAAACATTGTTGAGTATGAATCTCTAGTCACTAGTATCAAAATAGTAATGGAATGGAGAATCACAAAATTGAAAGTCTATGGAAACTCTCAATTAGTCATCAATCTGGTCAATGATGATTATTGAATAAAGGATGAAAATTTGATGTCGTCCAAGCCCATGGTGGATGATTTCAAGAAGTACTTTGTGGACATCACTTTTGAGCAGATTCCAAGGTTTGACAACAGAGCTATTGATGCAATGGACAGTATCGCTTCGCTCCAGCAAATTCCAAATAAACAAAATCTCTATAAATTCCTAGTGGAGAAATTGTTTTCCCCAACCTATAACAATTCAGAATCCCAAGTTATCTGTGCTCTGAATGGTTTTGACTCCCCACTATACAGGAAAATCTATGCCTGTCTCAAAGAAAATACCCTCCCACCCGACCTATCTCGCAACCAAAAATGAATCTTTATCTGACAAGCCACCTGCTACATCTTAATTGCTGACACACTTTATCGTTGAGGTCTTAATGGTACTCTTCTTTGATGCCTCAATCGTAATAAATTTGACTCCGCCTTACATGAGCTTCACGAAGGTATTTGTGGTATGCATTCAAGTGGTCCTACTCTTGCCAAGAAACTCTTGAGGATGGGATATTACCGGCAGACAATGGGGAAAGAGTCCTATCAATTTGCTAGGAAATGTCCTAAGTGTCAAATTCATGGTAACCTCATACATGCACCAGAGCAAGAGTTGCAACCATTCACTACATCTTGGCCTTTCTGTCATTGGGTTCTTGATCTAGTGGTAAAAATCCACCCTTCCTCGTCAAATGGGCACAAGTTCGTCATCATGAACACCAAATACTTCACCAAATGGATTGAGGCAATTCCATTGACTACAGTGACTAATAAACAGATCACTTCCTTTATTCTGAATTATCTCATCTGTCGGTAGGACATCCCTAGCTCCACTATCATAGATAATGGAAGACCTTTCAAATATCAAGATGTCCAAGAGATTTTTGATTGATTCCATATCCAACATCACTTTTTGACACCTTATTATCCACAAGGGAATGGTCAAGAAGATGCCTCAAGCAAAACAATTATGAAAATCCTCAAGAAGACAGTGAATGATGCTCGTAAAGACTGGCATGTCCAGCTCAACCCTACACTTTGGGCCTACAGAATGAGTATCAACACACCTACAGGAGCTACACCATACTCATTGGTCTATGGATTAGAAGTTATTTTACCTATTGAGGTAGATATTCTATCACACTGGGTATTCTTGAAAGGCCTCATTCCAAATAAGGAATATTGATTCAATAGGTTGCAAGAGCTAGAGCTTCTTGATGAACGTCGCCAACGTGCCTTTGATCATCTCAAGGCTTATCAACAAAGAATGTGCAAAAGTTGTAATCAAAAGGTCATCCCAAGAGCTTTCAAAATTGGTGATCTGGTCCTAAAGGAGAATCATAGGCACCTAGCAAATAGGCACCTTGTGACACAAAAAAATCGGAAAAATACAAAAAATGAAAAAGTGCAATAAAAACAAGTGGTGAAAACCTAGCAAGAGGCAATATTTGTTACAGAGCATCTCCTCTATCCATCGGCACTTGCATCATATCTTTCACTCCATCTGATCGAAACCAATGGCCATTGCAGAACACTTTCACACACAACATTATCCCGAACATACTTAGCATAGTCACTATCCTTGATTATCTAAACCAGTTATCTAACTCATATCCCATTATTACTTGGTGATCAGTATAAACATCCATATCGAAGTAGTATTGACAACAAGGGGTAGAATCCTAACCTTGTTGGGGGCATTTTGCCTTAGGGTTTTTTAGGCATGAGACCAAACATGTAGAAAAACAAAAAAGATTAAGACAACCAACAGTGACCACAACAATGCAAGAAGGCTAGAGATCAAGGATTGAACTGATTTGAATTGGGCAAAAAAGATCTATTTGCAAGATGTTTTACTTGACAAGAATACATTTCAGATTGCATGCATGCTTACTTATGGTTGTTGATTTTTGCCTATCATATATCCTAAGTGACTCAATGATGTATCAACAACTAGAGAAGCAAGGAAGGAATGTGATGGTTTCTTTGTCTATTGTTTGGGAGTGAATTCTTCTACTATGCAAACCTGTCTTAGGACGTGATTGGGTAGCATATCACTGAAGATATTTCGGATTTGTATAGGACAAAGGTTAACTCTTCTATGTTTTATGCAAGAAACACTCAAGTCATCTTGGTTCAATTATACCATGATGCTTGTGCTATCTTCCAACATCAAAACCCATGTAAGTTATATTCAGGTCATTATGGTTCAATTATACCATAACACTTGTATCAACTTTCAACAAATGAAGACTCGATGATGAAAACAAAGGAAGCATTGGCACTTTGATCACAACAAATGGCAACATATGGAACGAGAATGCATTAGTATCATTTCATTATCATTATCTTCTTAATATTGCATTAGGTTGCATTATCATATTAATCTGGCATTAGTATCATTTCATTATCATTATCATCTTAACTTGCATTAGGTTGCATTATCATATTAATTTGGCATTAGTATCATTTCATTATCATTGTCATCTTAATATTGCATTAGGTTGCACATCATTTTAATCTTACATTAGTATTATTACATTATCTTTGTTACCTTAATAACGCATTAGGTTGCACATCATTATCATATTAAAATTGCATTTGATTGCATTATCATTTTCACATCATATTATACATCTCATTTTCAATACACATCTCATTTTCAAAAAACATTTCATATCATACATCTCATTTTCAAGATACATCTCACATCATACATCTCATTTTCAAGATACATCTCATCATCATCATCATCATCTAGTCACATTCATCATTGCATCCCTCACATGCATATCTCTCACATCATCATGGAATCTTTCTTCACTTTCATATCTTAATTATTCATCCAACTCTCATCTAACATGTCTTATACAGGATGTATCTTTCATGAAACTAGACATTTTGATCAAATATTATACAAGATATATTGTTCATGAAACCAGACATTTTGATCATCTTTATCTTTTATGTAAGAGGTGTCATTCCTGAAACCAGACTCGATCTCATTCTTATCAATCCTATCAATCCATTTCATCTAATCCATTCTATCAAGTCTTATACAGGACATATCGTTCGTGAAACCAGACGCTTTGATCAAGTCTTATACAGGATGTATCTTTCCTAAAACCAGATGTTTTTATCATCTTTGTCTTATATAGGAGGTGTCATTTCTGAAACCAGACTTAATCTCAATCCGATCAATCTTATCAATCCAATCAGTCTAATCAATCTTGTCAAACCCATGCATGTCATACCCATGCATGTCATCAACTATCCACTCTTATATCTTTCAAATAACTTTCTTCTTCTTCCGAGAGATAATTCATGCCTTTAGTGCACAAACGATCTCCTGAGGGGGAATTATCATATCGAATCCCCATATCAATTTCATATCAGTTTCATATTGACACTAGCTTCATATTAACTTTTCATATCAAATCAATTCTTCATATCTGGGGCATCATATCAAATCTCGACATCAATTTATATCAGTTTCATATCGACACCAGTTTCATATCGACTTTTCATATCAAATCGATTCTTCATATCTGGGAAATCATATTGAATCTTGACATCAATTTCATATCAGTCTCATATTGACATTAGTCTCATATGAACTTTTCATATTGAATCAATTCTTCATATCTGAGGCATCATTTCGACAATTTTGATGACAATATTATCATATTGAATCGATCAATCAGTTTCATATCAAAATCAGTTTTCATATCTAGGGAATCAAATCGATGACTTTGACAACAATACCATATCGAAAAAAATTGATGACAAATTGAACATTTTTCTTTGAATCAACATGTGGTCACATGTTAACTCAAAGAGGGGCAAAATGTAAACACCTAAAAGTTGCACAACAAATTAAGTGAATTTTATTCATTTAATTATCCCTCATTCTCATAATTAATTAAATCAAGATCTAATTGATATCCCTATTCCCCTTTTTCTATCTAAGCCATTTTAATTAAATTCACATTTAATTAAACCTCCCCTCTAGCCATTTTAATTAAATTTATATTTAATTAAACCTCCCCTCTAGTCATTTTAATTAAATTCACATTTAATTAAAAATCTCCATTTATCCCCTTTCCCATTTTAATTAAATCTACTTTAAATTAAAATCCCCTTTACCTTTAAATAAATCAAAATTTATTTGAAAATCCCCCCACTTGCAAAATCCTACAAATGCAAGTCGCATCCCCTATTTTGGCTAAAATAAATCTTTTATTTACCAAAATTGCCTCTTTTTCCTCACCCACTTGTGAAATACTACATCTCCCACTTTCCTCCTAATTACCCTTCTAGAAACCTCCTAATCCCATCCTAATCATGTCTAATCTCCTAATCATGTCCTTTTCCTAAATTTAAGGAGGTCACTTCTCAAGTTTGGAAGAAAGTCTTCTAAATGCATTTAAGACTTTATCTCTTCATTAAGCTAACTTGTTGAGTTCCCCAAATTTGGAAGGACTCTTACAAATTTGTCCCCCAAAGTCCTATTAACCATTAATGGTTAATTCAACCTCCCCTCATGGTTAGAGACTTTCTCTCTAACTTAACCCTCATCTAACCCAAGGGTCTTAGCAAGCACTCATGGCTTTGACCTTGGTCATCCTATTAACCCTTGCACAAGAGTTCACCCCTTGGGTAAAGGCTTTATCCATTGGTTATCCACTAGCCCAACCACAACCTTACTTCCTAAGGTAACCATCATGTCTCCTCAAGCATTTAATGCCTCTTACATCTCCTCTCAAGCCCTCTCAAGGTGACATTTATCAACTTGGGATTGGATTGAATCCCTCACATGGATTGACAACTTCCAATCCTATCCCTTGTTGAGATTACTCAATCTCAACCATCCATTTCTCTATTTTCCCTATAAATAGAGCCCATTCCTTCTTCAAAATCATCTAAGTCTTCATGCATCTAATTTATAGTCTCATTTCATCAAGCATTTTTAGCCTCTCTTTGATAATAGTAATTATATCATTTATTACTATCATAGCCTAGATTTATCATGTTAGCTTCATTTCCATACTAGCTTAATATAATCTTAATATCATTTTCATGCTATTTTAGCTTCATATCAATCTCATCATCTTGCACCATATCATTATCTAGTTTCGTATCAAAATCATTCATTAGGATCTTAGTTGCATCCATTTTAATCCTAGAATCATTTAAATCTTATTCTCTAGGTTGTGATCTAAGAAATCAAGTGCTATTCCAAGTGAGGGCCACCTTTCATCTTGAGGATCTTTAGAGATAGAGGAGCATTGAACAATTTTATAGAGCTTAGATTCACTAACTTGTTTGGTTTATTTCTAACCTCTAATGCAATATTTCATGTGTGTGTTTGAGTTATTTTTCTTGCAATGCAGGTTGATTCCACATTTCCAGCACAGAACTACCTTCTTGAATTTTTTATGCTCTCTATTCCTTGTTCTCCTCTCTCTTCCTACCCAAAATCCTCGAAAGAAATTTTGGAAACTTCCCTAAAATCCCCACCTAAATTGATTGTAGCCAATAGAAATCTTCATTAAATGCTCACTAGCCTATTTTTAATTCAAAAAATTTCCCTAAACCATTATTCTATAATTTGGGCTCCGTCTTAGGGCAATAACATAATTGTACATGGGTAGTTGTTTTTTTGTTACAACATGGGTATCACAGTGCCCAACCTATCTTACCTTGGACTTATTTTATTGCCAAGTTGAAGTCGAGGAAGGGTCAAGATGGGGCAAGACTAGTCCACTATGGGGAGGATCCACAACCTACAAGAAAACCCCCCTTTAAAACTTAGGAGGGACTCGAACCCGAGACCAATGAGTAGCAAACCCATGGCCCAAGCCAACTCACCTACCCGTGCATGGATAGTTGTTGCCCCAAATAGTAAAAAATTCAAACAAAAAAAAAACTAAAAAGACTTTGCCTTGTAAATATAGTGGTTACATGAAGTTGGATAATAAAGTGGAGAAAGCATTAAAATATGATGCCCCTGCATCATGTTTAGTGAATCCATGTTTTCTCATTACAATATGACATTCTAATAAGAAAATGTTTTATCTAGCCTTCTTCACCCCAACTTCATTTCTTTTCTTTGGCCTAAATGAAGAAAGAAAAGTAGACAAGATTTAGGGAGAGCAGAGTATAGGGTCTTAGAAGGTCTCAACCAAGTTTATGTACAAAAGTCAGAAGACAAGAGCACTGTGGGAAACCCAATGAAGTGAATTGGGCCCCAAATTTCAATCATAGGTGCTCCTCTATATTTAATGTTCATTTATATGCCTATTATGAAGCATTTGTTAGTACATTAGTTTGTTACAGTATTTCAGGTATTCATTTACATCATATTTGGATTTTAGTTGAAAATTATTTCAAATCCATACACTTTATAATGTAACAAAGAAAAAGAAGCCCTGAGGTACCATTTGACTCTCTTTGACAAGAGTTATTCCAATCCAATCACATCGTTGTGGCTTCATATTCCAATGTTTGTGTGAAAGTAGATCTCGGCCTTAATCCTACCTTGTTCCATGTGCATCTAAAAAAACTATTAGTAATAAAATTTCTTCATGTCTACTTTTCTTAACAGATATACTTTGTCATCTCCTTCAACTTGATGACACAAAAACCTTGATCGCAATGCAGTAAACCTCGAGGTGATGCAATAAAAAGGGAGAAATTATATATACAATAAGTATAAATTAAATTATACTAAATTATATACATTGATATATATACACCCATTACAGGATATATTAAAATTCATCATTGGCTTATAGATGTCTATATTAAATTTGGCATACTTTACCCTAACTTAAATCATCTTCTTTATCTCATTTGAATTTAATTTGAATATGATTCCAATTGTTATCTCCTACTTTTCTCTTCTTTATATAGCCTCTTAAAATATTTTTTGTAATGCCAAGTTCCATCATATGTTTTTATAATAATACTAAATTATCTTATTCTCAATAATTTACCTTTTAATACTATAATACTTGTAATGTTTGGACTATTAGGAATTAAGGTTTCACTAAGTAAATCCACTAAATATCATAATTAACAAAATTACATTGAAAGAGGGTTTAATGCCATAGATATAGGCTCAATACCCATGGGAAAGAGACTAAAATTTTGATTAGATTCAATTGGTTGGAGATTAATTATCCTTTTTCTTAATTGAATTGTAATGTTAATGTGCAATTAGGGTAAAATTAGGGATTATTGAAGTAATTTGATAGAGACATTGAGCTACATATGTCCCATGGAGCCACAAATTTTTATTTGGGAAAAATAATATGTTTAGAACCTATCCTAGGAAGTTTAGCCTGATTTTTTGAGACTAGGTGGCATAGATCCACCCCAGTCAATTGAATTTTCTACCATTAACAGATAACTTGTTCATCACTATTGACTCTGCTGGATTTCCCAAGTACAACTCTGCACTTGTTTCCTGCATACATAAAGAAAAGAGAAAGATTTTGGGGATAGGGGTTTTCCATAGGTCAAACCCCAATTTTGGAATTAACTATAAATGAAATAATGCAAATATTACTAAATTAACCCCAGTTTTCTCTTTGAATGTAATCATAAATGTTAAATGTAATGTTATGACAAACACATGGACATGAAAAACTGTAATCACACACATTATTGCATGAATATTGATGTAACTTTTCTCCATAATGCTTGAATGATGAATATGCAGTTTTTAATCACTGAGTATGCTTGATAGTGAATGCTTCATGGATGCATGAATAGTAGGGATAGAATCTTGGATCTAAAATGAATTGATAGGATGTCTTTATATAGTTTTCCCTGGGTAATTTACCAATTAGGTCGACCGCCAATAGTCATGTGTAGCCTCCAGAATCAAATGATATTAGGGAGATATAGCACCTACCCCATTTTAAATTGGGGCCCCTTTGAGTGGGGACTAGGGTGTCTTGGGGGCCCTAGTCTAGGCCAAGGTATTCCATGCCCTGTACCTTCTACACATAGGACCAAAATAAGTAGCCAAGGGGGAGGGTATCCCATATTAGGACCCACCAATGGGTGTACATGGCATCAAATTTGGATAATAGGGCATGAACGAACCTAGAGAGAGGATGAAAATATGACATGCTAAAGTGGGACCATAAACATGAGGTATAAATTGGACTAATAAAAATTTATGACACTACATTTAGCCCCCACTTTAATGAGTATGAGGCTACACAAATACTCGTGGTAACATAGAAAGATGAGAGAGAGAGAGGAGTAATTAGGAGAAAGATCATAAGGAGATAAAACATGACTAATTTCGAGGAACCAATCCCCCAATCTCAAGAGCTTAACTCACCCAATCTTATCTAAGGAAAGACAAAACAATATAAAGACAAAAATACAAACAAACAAAGACAAAAGACACAAAACATAAAACATAAAAAGGCTCCAATTCAACTAGTTGAAGAGACCTCGATAATCAAAATATCCTAACTGCTAATACCATTCTTGGAATTCTATCACAAGAACATAAGCAATCATATGAAAAGAGAAAGAGCATGCTTCAAATTATGAACCATGAGCCACAAATAGAAAATCCATCAGCTCATGGGGAAGAGAAAAGAGAGGACATCGATGTTGTAGGCTATCTATGTTTTGCTAGGTGATCATGTTGGAGATGAGAGTCGGAATAGTCTAGCTATGTTTTTCTAGTTCCACTCATCCTTTTACATATGTTGATATCTAGCCTCAAGAGTTAAGAATCTCATATAAGATTTTGTTTTGTTTGGTTTTGAGTATGCAACAACCCATATAATACATGAAATTAAAATACAAAAAATTTTAGTTTTGGGTATGAAGCATCTCATATAAGACTTTGTTTTATTTGGTTTCGAGTTTGAACACCTCGTGTAAGACAAATATATGCTTGGTTTTGGGAACATATCATGTAAGAATTTGTTTTGTCTAGTTTTGAGAATATGTACCTCTTATTAAATATATATAAAAAATATATTGTTTGATTTCAAGCATGAAGCATCTGGTGTAAGACTTTGTTTTGGTTGGTTTCAAGAATGAAAACCTCATATAAGACATGTAAAATATAATACAATATGGTACAAAGAGGGCGATATATAATGCCCCCCTTAAGATGTCAACATAGAAACAAGGATACACACCTTCAACACCAAGGAGATATCCTTTTAGGCAACAATGTTGATAAATCCAAGATAAAGAGGCAAGATTCTTACAAGAAAGGACAAGACAGTTGAAAAAGGGATATCTTGCAACAACTATAAAGGGAATCCTTGGAAGGAAAGAGATCTTGGCTCAAATTCATCTCCCTCCAGGTGAAGATTTTGAATAAAAATATCATTATTAGCTAAAAGAGAGGAAGGAAAACAAGAAAACATACCTTCCCCCTATTTCTTGGGGAAATAGATTCTTGATGAAGGATGACACACTTTTGACCTAGAATGAGGGGTTTGTTATAATTGATATACATTTCCAAGTGTAGAAGAGGTTGTAGTCAAGGATACACACCTCTTTCATAATAGATAATCCTTAATAAAACAAACAACTTCACACAAGGAATGACATCATATCGTAAGAAAACACCACTCATCAAATTAAAAGTTCATCCTTAGAAAGGGTAGGAAATATCAATGCCTCCCAAGCATAGGGACATTGAAAAGGATTACACAACCTCTAAGGAGAGATTTATACATAAGAAAATGCACTACTTTAAGAAAAGAAATGTCCTAAACATGGAAAACACATTTACTCACATGAAGGATTATTCAATGCAAGAAAAGACATCAAGATATACAAAATGAATCTCTAAAGAAGAGGTAATCTTAAAAAAGGAGAGATAATTGAATATATATTGTCCTTTCCCCCCAAGTGAGGAAACAAAGAAGAAATATGTTTCTTCCCCAAGGTGTTTGTTATTGAAATAGAAACACCACACATGACAAAATCCCCCAATGAAGTTAACTACTAGTGTCATAGGTTGAGGAACAACATGAAAGGGTGAATGTAGTGCTAAGGCACTACCTATTCACAAAGAAAAAGTGCAAGATTAGTTGTAAGAGCTATGCGATAACGATCATATTGGTCTTGAAAAAATATTTTAAAGGTGTTACAATTTCCAAGAGAATGAGAATAACTATGATGAAAAAGATAATGTTCGTCACCTTCCTTATTCTTATAATTGTAATTAAGTCTAATGAAAGGAAAATAAATAGTCTTATCATACTTCAATCTCCATAAGATTCTAGTAGCTAATTTATGTTTTTCATCAATAGGAGTAGACCTTTCCTCTTGAGATGTAGTACAAGTGTTACTATAAGGAGGAGGATTGTCTTCTATGATTTTCATAGTACCATTATCAATGAGTTCTTGTCCCTTTTGAAAATTTGGATAATAATTGGCATGGTGATCATGGGTTTGATGGTACGAGAAAAAAGGATTATTCGAGGAAGAAGCACCTTTAGATAGATGATTCATCCATAGGTGAATGATGAGGATATCCTAGACCTTCGGTACTAGCTTGTGAAGGAGGGTTTACAGGGACTTTGATTCATTGTTCATCTTTTCCAAGTCCCTATCCACTATAACCTTGTTTTGAGGTTATGTTATAACCATTTCTATAAGAATGTTTCAATTGTGAAGACGAATAACTATTATCACAAATCTCTTTAAAATTTGTAGTATAAGGACACATGGAAGGATCAAAGGGAGAGTCAGATGAAGAAGGAATATCCTTTGGAAGAAGTTTCTCATTTCTATCATCATTATTCATATCCTCTTTGATAGTTTGGGAGGGAAGATCCTTATCATCTAGTGCTTCATCTTTTCTTAATGTTATATGAGGAGATATGTCATGAATAAAGTGTTGTAAGGTGTGTGCCCTTGGTCTCCTTTTGTTGTGCAGTGTAGTGCTTGGGTTTGTGACATGGCTTAACCACCTCCTATGGATTCTATAAGTGTAGTGGTTGTATCAAACATTAACAGGTTGATCTTTTGGTACAATGGCATCCACACTTGTAACAAGTGGTATCAAATCTTGGTCACAAGTTCAAACCCCTTGCTTGTACTGGGGGGGATAGTTGCAATCTAGTGGATTCTATAAGTCTATTGGTTGTATCAAGCATTAACAAGTCGATCTTTTGGTGAAACAGCAACCACACTTGTAACATAAAGTGTATAACATCATCTTCCCTAAACAGAATTTGATGACTAAGATAAGCTCTCGGAGAATAAGGAGGATCTAAAGGGATTGGTAAACAAACATTTTGATCTTTCCCCCTTGTACTAGAGTATGCATACAAGAAGAGGATGATGTCATGTATCTCTTCAATGCTTTCTCTCTATTAGAGACATCATTAATAGGATTATTTACTTTTTCCTCATTCACATTAGATATCCTAGAAGAGGTACAAGTGTTATATTTTCCAATGTCATCTTTAGGATTATCATTGTCTAAAATAGACTTTATGTGATCTACACATGTAATACATGTTCTTAAAAATGTCATCATAAAACAAAATATAACATGGATAAAAGATTTGAGATATCACTTGCAAGTAGAAAAAAAATTAAAACCCTAAAAATGCAATTTGCAAAAGTACTTAGATGAAAAGAATCAATGTAAAATGAAAGAAGCCATTATCCAACACTTGATTATGATAAATTTGACTAAAAAGAAATGTAACCATATGTGAAATAACAAACAAATTAGATTTAGTAATTTCCATTATGAGTTTCTTAAATCAGATTTAAAAAATATAAGTAAAAAATTATGCAACCCACAAGCCAACATTAGCAAAATAAATTAGGGTTTTTATGAAATTGACCACTAAATTTATGTAATTATAATCTATGAGTGCAAAATTTATTTTTTGAATGCCTAAAAACCAGATTTGAGACCACAAATCAGAAATAAGCATTCAAGGAGTCGGGTTGACCAAAATGTAATGGTTGAAAAATTGAGAATTATTGTTTCACAAACTAAATCCACTAAATATCTTAATTAACCAAATTACATTGAAAGAGGGTTGAACCCAATAGATATAGGCTCAATTACAATGGGAAAGAGGCACAAATTTTGATTGGATTCAACTAGTTAGAGACTAATTATCCTCTTTCTTAATTGAATTGTAATGTAATTGTGATATTAGGGTAAAATGAGGGATTATGGAAGTAATCGAGTAGAAATAGTAAGTTATAAATGTCCCATGAAGCCACAAAATTGGATTTGGGCAAAAAAAGATGTTTAGAACATGTCATCATAAGTTTGACCTAATTTTTTAGGACCAGTTAACACAAATCTACCCTAGTCCTTCAAATTTTTTGTTGTTGAAAGATGACATGTTCATCACTATTGACTCTAGCAAAATTCCCAAGTATAGCTCTGCCCCTATTTCTTGCACACAAAATAAAGGGAAATATGTTGGGCATAGGGGTTTGCCTTAGGTCAAACCGTGATTTTGGAATTAACCATGAATGAAATTATGAAAATACTAAAATAGATATTAAGGGGATATACCTCAAATTTGCAATTGTTGATAATTATGCAATTCTCTTTGAATGTAATCACAAATGTTGAATGTAATGGCATGAAAAAAAATGGACATGAAAACAACTAATCAGACACACATGCTTGCATGAACATTGATTTAACCTTTCTACACAATGTTTGAATGATGAATATGTTGTCTTTAATCTTTGAGTATGCTTTATAATGAATGCTTCACAAATGCACATGAATAATAGGGAATCTGTAGTTTTAGATCTAAAATGAATTGATATAATGTCTCTACATAGGGTTTCCTAGGTAATTTACCAATTAGCCCAACCTCAATGATCATGTGTAGCCTCATGAATCTAATACTATCGGGAAGATATAACACCTACCTTATTTTAAATTGGGGCCCCTTTGAGAGGGACTAGGGCATTCCATGCCCTGGTCTTTCTACAAATAGGACTAGAATAAGTAGTTAGGAGGGAGGGTGTCTCACAATAGGACCCACAAACAGGTGCACATGACATCAAAGTTAGTTAATAGGGCCAAAATTGAGATAGAGAGAGGATGAGGATAAGACACACTAAAGTGGGAGTAGAAACATGAGGTGTAAATTGGATTGCTGATAATTTATGGTGCTAAAATATTTAATACTTCTATAAATTTTTAAAGCATATTGGACATGAATTAGGTCTATTTAAATGTTGTATGTAATGGTTATATCAGTCTAAAAATTATTGAAATCATATTTTTGGTACCTCAAAACCTTTTATATCTAGCCAACACTACCATTAGCCCATATTCTACATTACTCCTACTACTATTTTATAACCCTATAGTAGTTATCATACCTACACTAGTACACACTATCCTTTATTTATCATTTCTCCAATTTCTTACCTCCTTCTATTTTACCTTCATTTCTATGTCATCCACCAATATCCAAATAATCACAACTCCTCTTGGTCATTTCATCCCTACATCTACCATCCTTTCTTGTACAATATCTATTTCTTGTTCAATCCCTTAATCCATTCTCATCCACGTGCCTCATTATCCTCCATATTTTATGTCCCTGTTCTAGATTATTATGCCTTTCACCTCTTATATTTCTCACACATTTCCAAAGTCCATCAATTCCCATGAATATGCTAACACTTCCCACACCCATTCATATACACTTCAAAGTGGCCTTCAACTTTCTATTATCAATCATTCATCCTCTACCCTAGATCTTCTGATTCATAATTGGAATTGACAAGAGAATAGAGTAGAAGTAAGAACCAATAGGAAAGGCAATGATGAATTCAAATATGCTCAATTTACACCATAGATTTATTATATTATTATAAATTCACTATTTATAAGCTTTATGACGCCTTGTTTATTAACATTTGATGCCAATAGTGACCTTGATACACATTTGAGATCATTTATTATCACATGAGTAGAATTGCTATATGAGCATTGCATTTATTTTTATTATATCTCGGAAATATTAAGTGCTAACGTCTATTTTTATTATATCTAAGAAGTATTAAGTGCTATTCCATAGAATGGTTCTTTTTAATGCCCTTGTTTGGACTTCAATTTGTAATTCCATTTTTCTTGTCCCTTGCCTTTTGTGTATCTCAACTATTTTAAAACCATCACTTCTAACTACAATGAGATAGTCTAGGTTAAATCCCCATGCAAGTAATTTTATTTCTAAGTATTTCCTTATGTTATTCCCATGTACTAATTGTTTCAAGAAGTCCAAAAAGTTGTAAGTTTGAGGTATTTTCTAATCAAATCCCATGTCTATGCAAGTTGTTGGACTTTTTAACTTGTAGGCTTATCCATCTTGATATGGCATTCACCCATTCTCACCTTTTTCCTCTATCCTTATCAAGTCATTAAACTTCCCCTTCTTGGCATGCCTTTTCTCTCATGCCCAACCTCTAATTTCTTTGATATTAAAAATTTTCCTATTTCTTCAATCCTTTGAACATCCCCTAATTTTTTACTCTTGACTCGATTTTTCCTTAGTTTGTTCATTACAATTAGAGTTGTAGTATTTCCTTTATTTGGGTACTTGTTTCCTATGATCCTAGTCCAACATGTTTAAAAGTTTTCAAATTATATATCAAAATTTCAAACATCCCTTCACATCATGCCTTCTTCACCAGCTTGAAACTCCTAAATCTAAAACCTTTTCATCAAGTACTCTTTTAGAGTTGGAATTTTAACTTTCCCTCTCCCCAAATTCTTCTCATAATGTATGTCTAACTACCAACCTATGACATTCCAAAATTCTTTCTTTTTGGGGTTTTTTTTATTAGACTCCTCCTATTCAACACACCTTAATTGTATGAGTTATCTTTGAGCATTGAAGTTTGCGACTTCCACACATTTTACAATCCAAAATCATCTAGCCCCTATACATACCAACTTTAATTAATGACGGAATTAGATATAGTGAACACTATAAAAGTGTTTCTCCACCTAGAAACCGTTATTCATGGAAGGGTTTGTATTTTCATATGCAAGTTACGATAATAATTACAAAATTAATCCAAAATTTCATAAATGATTTGTTGAACCTCTGAATTAGCTTGTTCTTAACATTTTAAGGAATCATTATTTAATAAAAGGGGCATAAATTTTAGGATAATAAAAGGTATTTAGCTCATATTTTATTTAATATGATAGTTAAGGTTTTCAATTTTGAAGATTTTCAATTCACCTTTAGCACAATATTTGTAACAAACTTTGTAGCTCAACCATGCCATATTTCTCCAAACTCAAAGGAATCATTAATATAAACAAAATTTGTATGCTAGAATGATGTTCCTAATTGCTTCCTATGATATTTTAACTTACTTCCTAGTGGTTATCATGTCATGTGATTTTAAAAATAATCATAATACAACAACGATTCTGAGTTGGATGATGTTTTTTCTCGCATCATCTAGGTTTTTATCATTCTTAGCCTATTATCTACAAGTTGGATGCCAAAATGGTAGTTATGTACAAATACTAATTTGACTTTTCCTTTAATGATTAGTCATCAAGCCATTATATGAGTCAGACATTTTCATTTTAATTGCCCAATGGAGTAGGCATTGATCCACATTGGTTACAGTTCAAACACATTTATTCAAATAGTATCACATTTCTAGTTTGTTGTTGGATTATATTAGTGTAGTTTAAGTTATGTAATTTTTTCATGATTTAGTATTGTTAACTAGGGAATTATTTTCAGCTATCTCAAATGTGAAATATACATAAAAATATGTATAGTATATCCACAACTTGACACAAGGTATAAAAAATAAAAAGATTATTATAAGAAGATATAATATTTCTTAAACTCATAGATGCATGTGCAATGTGTATTATTAGCTATATAGAACTCTAACTCATCTAGTTGATCTTAACCTAGTGACAAATATTTGGGTTCAATTATTCATTTAGATATGACTACTAATTGTTGTTGTATTGTTATATTTTACTAGATGTAAAATCTTCTTAGGGACGCCTTTAAGAATATTCCATTAGGCTTAACTTAACCCTAAAATATATAAATATTATTCATTCAAAATAAGTCTTCAACCATCCAAAATCATCATATATCCTATTAATTATTTATTAGTTCTTATGTATTTGATTATTTACATACCATTAATTAAATGCATATTTAATATTAATGGATTGTCAGTGCTCTATTCATCCCATTAATAATTTATTAGTTATCATTTATTTGATTATTTTATATACTGTTAATTAAATAAATATTAGTCATTAGACTTCCCCTAAGAGCAAGCCTCATCATCAAAAACATCTTGAACAACTTAGATAGTCATAACTTCATTCATTAAAGACTTTGATTGATGGGAAATTTAATTATTACATTGGGTAGCTGCTAAGTCCTTATTCAAGCATGATTGGTTGGCTTTTATAAATTAAGGATTTTAATTGGTTTGATTGTTTCCATGGTATGCTCTTTTTCTTATTTATTTTTCACATAAGTTAATTTATTTGACATGAATCATGTAAGCTTTGCATGGTAAGCTTTTTTTTATAAATTGGCTAAAAAATGATAAAAATATTGTGAGAAAATAATTCATATTCATTTTTAATTGGTTTTAAATAATTTATTAATAACTCTTTATAAATTCAATGAATGTAATAATATCATAAGTTAATTATTTTTTCATGGTAATATTTCTTAGAATTGACTTAAACATGACAAAAAATTGTGAGAAAATAGTTTATATTCATTTCTAATTGATTTTTAAATAATTTACTAATAACTCTTTAGAAATTCTTAAATAATTTACTAATAACTCTTTAGAAATTCAATGAATGGAATAGTATTGCCGACGACAAGTAGAGAATGTGTCAAGCACGTATTTAGATTTTAATTATTATATAAATAGTTACATAATGTTAAAATACTTTTATGACTGCCATCATGTGACAAGTGTCTCTTTAACATTTTTAACTAAGCTCTCTCTAGATTCATTAAATCTAGACACTTCCTAAAAGTCAAACAAACTTTTCATCTAATCCGTTCATTCCAAACTAAACCTCTTAATCCTAGCCATTCACATAAGGATGTTGTCATAATGCAACTCCTAACCCTAGATAAAATCCATCATGTGACACTTGTCTCATCACTACAACTTTGAGCTTAACCCTAATCTTCATTCAATCTTAGCCATCCATCATCCTAGCACTTGATTTTGCCTCTTGAGAATTCTATAAAGCAGAGGCCTCATACCTGATTTGTATATCTTCTTTAGTACGATGTTATGCTGTCCAAATTTCTATCTAAATCTTCTTCCGTAGCTTTATGCTGAAAAATTTCTATCGTATAGGTGAAGGTATTGTTTCTTTATTATGGATTTTCTATGAATTTTATTAAGTATGCCAAGAAAAGATGTACTGTGTAGGCCATGACAAGAAATTATTCATCATCGTCAGATTTACTGTAGTTTACCATCTTACAAGTACTGAAGTTATCTATGAGTTGTACTATTGCTTGTGTTGTTTCAGTGATTCCAAATAAAAAAATCCAATTGGGTATGGGAAGGAGAAAAAGGGTTTTAGATGAAAGTATTGTGTGTATTGCAATCCTTCTGCACTTTTTTTATCTTTAATCTTTTATTCTCTTTCATATGGATTTTCTCTAAAAGGCCATTCCAAGAAATTATTCACCAACATATTTATTGTAATTTACCATTGCATGCTTTATATGCTAACCATCTTACAACTGGGAAAGATGTACTGTGTAGGAAATTATCTATGAACTCTATTCATGTTTGTGTTATTGCAGTGATTCGAAACACAAACATCCAATCAGGCATGGCTTGAAAATCTAATGAACAAATTGTCGGTCAAGAGATCAATCTAAAGAGAAAAATGGTTTTAGATGAAGGTATTGTATATTCCAATTATCTTCCATTTTATTCACCTTCACTTTTTTTATTATCTTTCATCAATCTTTTATTACCTTCCATCATGATTTTCTCAAGAATTAATTAAGTGGGCCAAAGACCATGAGAAAAAATTATTCACCAGTATATTTATTGTAGTTTACCATTACAAGTTTTATATGTTAACCCTCTTATAAGTGGCAAAGTCATCTATGAATTGTATTATTGCTGCGTTGTTGCAGTGATTCCAAACAGAAAAATCAAATCAGGCATGGATTCAACTGCTGAGGAGCAAATTGACCGGCGGCGTCAATTTGATAGACAAAGAAAAATGAATTACCCAGGTTTTACAAGTGAGGGTACATCACAGTATCCAGAGAATAGGAGTGAGGTTGATAGACAAAGAGAAATGAATTATCTGGGGTCAGCTACATCTGATAGACAAAGAGAAATTGAAGATCTTTTACATCACAATGAAGAACTTATTGCTCTCACCAGTAGCCCTAGGATAGAGGATTTATCCACCGACATCTTTACACTTCTTTCAAGGGAGAGGAAATAATTGGTAGCTATTTCATCCCAAACTAATTTACTTATGATTTTGTGATTTTGATTTAAAATTTGACACAAGAAACTATTTAGTTAGATTTATCTTTAATAAGAATTGTTCTCAGTTCTTGACAGTAATGTTGTGAATGCAGTAATTTCGAGATGGGCTATGATAATTTTCAGTGGATATCTTCTTAAAGCCCAATAATTTTTGTTTCCACTATTACATAATTGGTTTGTACATGCATCGTCCTGGTCGAGTATCTGGACTGAATGACACCATTTATGCCAAGATAATTGTTGAACGAAAACTTCGTGTTGGTTTCCTTACAATATGGTTACCAGTAATGGCAAGATATTTCAACCACATCAGTGATGATCATGTTTTGAAGACCCGGCTTTGCAGAGGAGTGAGCAATGTGGTGTAAACCCTCCCTTTCGCTGATTGGAGAGGCATTTACAATATTTGGATAGATTGCTGCGCCAAATATTATATTGACTTAAGCATACCGTTTGCTTCTGGGTGCAAGGTACTGCATGAACATCAGTGAAAGGATTTTTAATTTATAAAACTTTTAGGTTATCAAAAATGTGATTATTTTTTTGTCAATCAAGAACTTTTAATAATTGAAGTTTTGGGCGTACTGTAAATTGTGAAGGTTCTTGTGGTATTGTTGCTTGCATTTATAAATATTAAATATAAAATCGTAATTATATGCTGATATTTTTCATATATTTGTTTTCGAATAGTTTTATTATATAAATTTAGAATTCTTTATTAATTTCCAAAAGTTGTTTAACATATTAGTCCCAATAATCCATAGGTTGTTTATTTCATGATTTAGAAAGATGCAGTAGCTGTTAAAATAGTATTATATATTGAAAATATAAGTTTTAATTTATCTACTCCTTAAGCTAAATAATCTTGTTGTAGTGGCATGGGAGGGACAATAGCTTGTGCATAAATGATGTCACATTATCTTATCACTCCAAAATTCAGATTTTTCATCTAAAACGAGTATCTAATGTTATAACAAATTTAAACTATTGTTTAGTAGTAGCCGTATCTTGAAATCAAGAAAGCACAGAAAATGAGATACTTGTCTTTCATTCACAATGCTGATCTTTAGGCAAGCTTATTCTCTCTTCACAAATTCTACTGTTCAAATCCAAAACTATCTTTACTAAAATTGCTATATCCTCTTCATCACATTTGCTACTGTTGTTTTGAAATCAAAACAAGTTCTTGCAGTAAAATCTAGTTCTGATTACCAAATGTTGATTTATAAAGAGAGAATATTAGTTGCCACAGTACTTGCAAAATGCTGCATGAATGGGGAAGAAATTGTAAATAGCAGTAAGTTTGTAATATGGAAGAAAAGTCTGGTTCACCAGCTCCATAGAGCACAGTGAATGAGCATATTATCAACTTGATTGATAATTTAAAGAAAAAGGATGTGATATGTACTCAAAGAAAGCAGCTCAGTGATATTACTGTGGACATTGCTAGACACATTTTGGGATTTAAGGCAGTGTGTTTTATGTTGAGCTCAGGTACACAGACCAAATGGTATCAAAATGCAGTAATAAGAGTATTTATGTTGAATTACAGTCCAAAAATGTGCTAGTCACATTTTAGAATTTTAAAGGAGCATATTATGTTGAGCCAAGTGCTTGACATCTGAGGTCCAATAACCACCGTGTATAATATGAATCTAGATCAACTATAATCATAGAAGTGAATGTGGAATCAAATCAAACCTGCAAAAAAAGTAGACAGATTTGTATGAGCAATGTTATTATAGATCTGCTAATTCAGCTGCAGATGAAGACTGGAAAAGCATTCACAAAAGTCAGTCAGAGTACCTCAGAGTATCCAATGAGTCGCTGTCTCACATGCACAAGCTTGCAATGTGAAGAGAGCCCGCAATCCTTCATGCATTCTTAAGGCGGAGACTTTAAATAACATATGAAGATTCACATAGATATTTTGACGAGGGAACCTACCAGATGCTTGATGCAGCACAACAGATGGTGTTGCAGATGTCTGAGTAGTGAGACCGTAAAATTATTTCAATTTGCAGCATTCAGATGATTATGAATGTTTTTTATTAGGGGAAAACAGGTTTTGAAGACTTCCGAAACCCTTTACAACATTAGTTCAAAAGATAGTCATTAGAAAACATCAAAAAAGCAAAAGATAGCAGACATAGAAAAGACAACTGACCGAAATACAAAAAACCAGCAACAGAAAGACACAACACACAGAAACAGCTGACCCATGACTATGAATGTTATGACACTAATATCCCTTTTAATAGAAAAAGAGTTACAGTAATAACTTGGTGGAAATTCCATTAGGATAAGCTAATGTGAAGCTGGGCTACCCAATATTTTAATTAGTAACAATATATTATCTGAGCATTGAGATTTATGTCAAATGTGCTACATAATATTGTTTAGATAGCGAGCTTGTCTTTATTCTTGTCATTCAATTATACAACTTACACCTTAATTCTGAGAGCTTCTCTACTTTAGAGTTTCAACAAGAGGCACACATGGAAGCATTTGAAATGAGATATTTAAGGCTTATCTAATTTCCAGTAAACTAATCATCCGTCGCTGAAATTTGTGGTCACATTGAACCATAACCAGGAAAAAAAAGTTCATTTATCGACATTCAATATTAATTTCTTCATGCTTTATTAAGGATTTGTTCATAGTATGAGGATTACCTAGTCATGATAGAACTTTTCATCGTAGGCTTGGGTAGTGGATGGGGTGCCGAGGGGGCAATCGCTATCTTTCAATTAAACAAAAAAGAGGCTATGTATATTTCAAGGAGTACTTATTTGTAATTAAATTTTTTGATGTAAGTCTTATAAAAATTAAGGCTTATATTTTCACTTAAGTTACTTTAGTGATTTAGGATTCGATTTAATAAATAATTATTTTGATAGTCACTTTTTTTAAATTAGTTAATTAATTGATCATAGAAAACAAAATTTTTACAAAATGAATGAGAAATTATTTAGAATATTAATATTTCACTTTCAGTCTTGTTTTTCATATACAATTATGGTATGAAATTGTTTTTATTTTTAAACATGATATCAAAGTAACATTCTTTCCTTTCTCTTGAAGATGAATTTTCCGAATAATTAGGAGGAAGCACGATGAATGTGTTTCAGAAGAAGGAAAGGGCAGTTAAAAGTTGATGTTCCTATGTATTCAAATTCTGTTGTTAACAGTGATCTTCATGAAGTGTTTGCTGGCTTTTTAACCCAACCCATGGAAAGCATTTGTAATAGAAAATTTATAAATTCACGATAGAAATTTAAGGCTAGTAATATCCTAGTCTGAAAGCTAAATTTGGGACGGCTATTGCATGATTGTAAAGTGGAAGATGGACCTAACCTTGTTGTGTTATATTTTTCACTAGCTCTAGTAAACTGATATATGGTATTGCTAACTTGCTGCTAGTTTGCTTGAAAATGATGCTGAAAGCTTATGTTGGGTTTTTCATTGTGAAGATTGAAAGAGGCATCAAAAAATTAGTTACAATAGATTCAAACCTGCTGCAAGGAATTAATTCGAATATGAGAATTAGTGCTTGGCTTGAAGTTCTGGCTGCACATGCTCAAATTTTTTAAACTACAATATTGTTGAGAAACTATTGTGTTGAAGATTTGGCATTATTATAAGGTGTATTTTTAGTTGAATCTGACAGCTATTTGCATTAATCATGACTCTACATTGTGTTTGTATTTTTTCTATCTATGTTACATCTCACCAAACCTTTAATATTTGAATGCTACATTTGGCAGTTAGATTTTAAAGGATTATTTAAATTTATTAGAAGACGAGGAAACAGAGGTAAAGAATATTTATCATCTCCAGTACTCTTCTCGCCTAGAGATGATATATGACATGTGAAGCAACACTATTTTTATCGTGTTTGAGCCCTTTCATAAAGTAAGGGCAGTTGTTTTGATTTATAGATAATTAAGTTTGTTGCATTTTACAAACATGGTGAGTGGTATTTAGGGATTATTAAGTTTGTTTCGGTTCATAGTTTTGTAGATATGTTACTGTATATGATAGACTTTGTCTACATTCATAAGAGAAGTGGTATGTTTGTGGATATTTCAGTATGTTTCAATTCATGGGTATTGTTGAATAATCAAGACATTTACTTAGACATGAGTAGATTGGGAAGTTCTGAAGAGGTTTGGTGATTAGCTAGGACATTTGCTTGGAGATGAATAGTTTGAGGTGCATTATGGAGATTCTTCTATAGATTTTTATTTTTTTTCAATTTTTTTTTTGGTAATATATACCTTGAGGTGGGGAGGGATTGTAAACTTTAGTGAATTAAGATTAGATTTAATAAATAATTAATTGGGAAGTTACAATCTGGTAGATTAGTTGATTGATGGGAAACAAAATCTTTATAAGCCATTCATTTGTAATATGAAATTAATTGAAATATGAATCTACTATTTTTAGTTTCATTTTTCATATGCAACAATAATATAACATTATTTTTAATTTTTATCTATCATGTTTAAGGGTAATATTTACCATCATATTTAATAGCAAAAACCATTGCAACTACACCGAAGATATTACTAAACAACAACAATCAAAACTGCACTGAAGATATTATATAAAGAACAAAACCCTGCTGACATCAATCCAGACAATGTTAACCATAGGGAAACTAGTCTGCCTATTCTATTCGGGCGTTTGGAGGTTTATATCTAAACAACAACAATTAGAACTGCACTGAAGACATTATATAAAGAACAAAACCCTGCTGACATCAATCCAGACAATGTTAACCATAGGGAAACTAGTCTGCCTATTCTATTCGGGCGTTTGGAGGCTTTGGAAAAGGGGGAGATAATTGGTGAACGAAAAGTTCATGTTGGTTTTCTAATGAAATGGTTATCAATAATGGCAGATTCAATTGACGGTGCTTAGTTATCTCCAACATTCGACATGGAGGAGGATGCTGTGCTGAAGTCCTTGCTTTACAGACAGTGATTAGTGTGGTGGAAACTAGCCCAGGAGATAATAATTAAAGTTCTTAGAATAAGTGTAGACAAGTTAATCGCATCTAATAAAAGAACATTACTCATGTTCATACTATAGCTATTTAGTAGAAAGTAAGCATCTTGTTATTATGGGTTATCTAATGTGACAGATAGTGAAATCATGAATTGTAATATATTCCTTCCTGCAAGGCATGCATCATATAATAATGTCTACCCTACCACCACCTACATCATCTGGAAGTACCACAAACTCTTTCACTACAGTAGCTAATTTCCATACAAAATGGTATGCTATGGGGTGTCTTTGACATCATGTCATATCCGAACAAAAGACCATACCATGGAATGATGGAAACCGTTGAATAGATGGAAAATGGTGAATTTCTCTTTTTTTTCTCGATGTTTGTGACTTATGCTACCTCGGTGCCTATGCTTTCCTATCAAATATTGCATTACCAAGAAAACACACTTTCTTAGTACCTAATACCTACTTGTGTAATCCTCATCTACATTACTTCCACATTTTCTTCACACCTATACCTACTGATATACTCCTCCTTTATAAGGATACAACATTTCTATGGCACGTGTGCTTGCAAGCTAATGCTCTCCTACATGGATATCACTCTTCCCCAACACTTGTGCCTATCTCACAAATTCCCTATAGGATCATCACACTTTCCTAGCACGTATGCGTTACATCTTATGAGTTACATCTTCTAACGAATAGAGACATCTTGTAACTGATAGGAGTTACATGGCAGATTTTTCTTGTTTGAGTCTAAATTTAGGAGGAGGAAGTATAGGGGAGTGTTTTGGTGATAGTGGGAGATGTTATATTCTTTCTTCCACTATTCAAAATCTTTTCCTATTTCTCCTAAAAATGTATCTTTCATTTGTTACACACATAAAGAGATGCTTATCAAATTCACAAAGGGAGGAAGGTGGCCTTCAAAACGACAGCCCAACTGGTTTTTGCAAACTATCAAACATGGTGAAGGCTTAAAATAATGGGTGAATATTTGAAGAAGCAATAGAAGGTAAAAAAGGGTAATAGGATGGCAACCCTAGTGGTAGGGACAAGATATTGTGAGTCGAAATAAGAACATTGTAATTGCTTAGATGATTACAAAGACATTGGTGGGAGATGAGGTACCTGGCAACACTGCTACATTCTTTGTTTAATATGTAATGAATATGTAATATGAAATTAATATAGGAGGTAACTGCATTCTATATTTAATATGTAATATGAAATTAATATAGGAGGTAATTTTGTATACTTTCTAGTAGCAAAGAATAGTAGGTATTTTAATAAATTGAACATTTTTAATTAATAGTAATAATTAGTTTTTCATACTTTGTCCAATGCATTGCAAATCTCTATATCGAAAGTCATCAGAAAATAAAAATAAAACACCACAAGGCTTTGAAAGAAAGCCCAATAAATATGGCAACTATCAAAGAGTTTTAAACAAGTACATATAACAGTTAATTAAACTAAAAGTTTAAAAACAACCTACTAACAGCAACTATCAGCGTAATGACAAATAATAGAAAACAAGAGACATCAAGCAATATAGCCCTTGTCGTCCAGCATCTGCTCCAGCTCATCTTCTGATAGAAAGGAGACATTAGTTTTTTTTCGTTTGAATTTTTCTTTGCTCTTGCTCCCTAGTTCTTGTTAGCGCGTAACTTCTGTTTGCTCCATAATTTACGGTGAGATCACAGTTTGCACCACAACAAAACAAACTTTGCATGTTTTTTATTTAAGCTAACAACAGAGAACTACCAGTTTAATTCACACTGTCTATTCCATCCACTCCAATGATTTCTGCATATCTATGTTCATGTGTTGATTTATTCTTTGTATAAAATGATGCTTTGGCATATTATAATCAATACAATGGTTGATGAGTTCTTTGTTCTGATTTTTTGTTCTGATTTTCTTGCAAGTTTTTCTTTTATTTTCCAATTAGATCTTTTTTCTATTTTGCAGGATTAGTTGCAAAATTTTACATGATATCAAAGCGGGATTGCTAGGAAGAAGAAGTTAAACATGATTGTTTGTAGACAGATTTCTGAAGATTAGCATTACCATATGTAGACCTCTTTTCTATATGCATGCATATTCTTTCCCTAATTTTTGCATACTCTTTGTTTTTTTTCCTATATTGATTCTTTAAAACTTGTATGTGCTTTGCAAGCACTGCATGACAAAGATCTGGAAAATTTGGGGCTTTGCAAAAAAAACATGAACTTTCATAAAGGTTCTATGGGGTTTTTCTTAATGCATTTAGCATAGGTTTCTTTTAATAAGTTTGCTGAATAAATAGAAGATTAAAGTTGCTATGCACTCTTCCTCAAATTGACAGCCAAAAATGTTCTTTTGTTCTAGATTTCTCTCTACATGAGATTCCAATGTTGCAACTTTGTTTTCTCTCTTTCTAGCAGATCAGGAGATTCCAGAGTCACATCCTCGAGTGCTTCCAGAGTTTCTTTCTAGTGGGACATTGTTGAACAATGGATATACAATGGCATCATCCCAAGAGGAGGTCATCTTTGCAGTTCTTCAACTTGGAGCACATTTCTACAGATTCATATCTTCTTCAGATGATCAGTTTCAACTTGTTGGAATGTGGATTCATTTGTAGTTCTTCATGACTGTGGCAACTTTCTTTTATAGTTTCAATAAATGGTTAGGAGTTTTTTTCAATTGAGTTTTCTTCTATCTTCTTTGTAATCAGGTTCCTAATCAGACATTGTTGTCAGGACCCATATCTCTCATATCTCTCCTTAATTAGACTTAAGGGGGGTGTTAGGGCATAACTTTTGCTTGCTCCATAATTTAAGATGAGATCACAGTTTGCACCACAATCAAACAGACATTGCATGTTTTGCATTTAAGTTAACAACGGAGAACTACGAGTTTAACTCACTCTGCCTATTCCATCCACTCCAACGATTTCTGCATCATCTATATTCATGTGTTGGTTTATTCTTTGCATAAAATAATGCTTTGGCATATTATAATAAAAACAATGATTGATAAGTTCTTCATTCTGATTTTCTCTTATTTTCCAGCAGATCTTTTCTCTATTTTGCAGGATTAGCTGCAAAAATTTTGCACAGTTCTTCCCTCTTTTTCTTTCTTTCAATATTTTTACCAACGGTCACCACTCCAAGCACAAAATTTTGCATAAGCTATTTCTTTTCACCAGGTTTTGGATGCCCTTTTCCAAGCGTATAACCCAATCCTTGTTCCTTTCACCACCGATACATTTCTGGGGAGTTTCCAAATTCTCCACCCTGGTACTTAGGCCTTCTAATTATGTTGCTGTGATAGGACGACCATGGAAGCCGCTGTGAGGATATTATGTGAAATATTGAACCCTGCTGACATCAAACGAGACAGTGTATACAGCCTATTCTGTTGGGGTGTCTGAAGGCTCTGGGAAATGGGAAGATAATTGTTGATCAAAAGCTTCATGTTTACCAGTAATGGCGGACGTTATTCACTGTGGCCGTAAGCCCTACATTATGGATGATCGTAAGTTGAAGACCCGGCTTTGCAGGGGAAAGATTAATGGTGTGGAAACCCTCCCTTTCGATGATTGGAGAGGCATTTATAAACCAAGGATATTACAAAATATAATAAATCTTCTTGTTCCCGTTCACGTCATACTGTTGAAATGGGCATCACAATCTTCATACTACCATCAATTTTGTTATGCGTGATAGCCATGAATGCCATTATTAAGAGTATATACAGGCCAGAAAAGTCAATCTTAAAAGAATTCTATTGTTAGATTCTGAGATGCCCCATTAATGCCTGTGGAAGACTAAAGTTTATTTAAAACCAGAACTTTCAGATTCTATTAAGGCGGCACACTCATCCCACTCTAAATAATTTCTGTTAGCTGTGACCGTTGACAAGATTTGGGTTTACTGTAAATCATTTCTGATAGTATGTAATTGCCACGTATTGTCTCTCACCACAATTATGAAGTGCAACATAAGAATAATAATAAACAATTGACAATAATTTCTGAATTGCAAACTTCTCAGAATGGCTGAGTGATTGAAGAATAATAATTAACTATAGACAATAATTCCTGCCTGATACATGGATACTTTGAGCTTTGTGGACATTGTCTCTTGTCAAACTTTAGTCGTTATAATGTTTCTCTTGTTTAGATATTTTTTGTTAGATTTCTTTATATTTAATATATTAATATTTAATCATGAATTTAGTGATTTCTTATTTCTTTATAGGTTTTAGCAGACTTTATTGATGTTAATCTTGGGGGAGAAGGACCATTGTAAAATCTCATATATCTTAACATTATATAATTTCATTGAATTTATTTTTTATTATTTATTATCATAAATTTATAAATTTATCATTTTAAATATAATTGATTTTCTTAAATTCAATTATTTCTAATAAAGTTGATGGTTAAGACAAAAAGCAACATCAAGGTTTTAAATTTTTTTTATTTTTATTTTTTCTTTGATAAAAGTGGATAAAACCACTAAATTATATTAATAAAATTGTTTCTTACATGTGTCTGATTCAAAAAGCACTGAAGGGAAAAAACCAGTAAGAAAAGTCTTTAGTATTGCTCAGATAACATAAGCCTATCTATCCATTACAAAAAGCCCATGGGCCCAATCCACCCAAAAATCCTTGCCAATTACATAACAAGCCTCATTAGATATAAAGGAAGCTGCCAGAAGAGGCATACAATAGAAAACTGTGAGAATGAAACACCAGGCAGAAGTGCACCCACCGAAACCCAGAAGAAGCATCAAAGTTGGGCCACCCCTATCTAAGAAGCACATCTCTCCAAACCACTGATTAATATGAAACCAATAACCAGAAAAGAACTTATTATAAGAGAACCTGCCAAAATAAATATTGTGAGCAAACATAATATAATCCAGATAAGGAGAAGGGAAGGATGTTGTAGACCCCGAGAAACCAAAATAAGACCAAGCCACAGGATAGCCCACAACATCAACCAAAAAAAGAGTAGAAGGATGAGAGACCATCTCAAATACCAGCCCATCTGCATTTTCCAAATTCTAAAGAACAACCACCATCCTCCAATTTTAACAAAACCTCTCCAAATAAAACAAAGCATCTTTCCCAATGAATATCAACACCAAAGAATTAATGGACATAAGAAAACCATCGGCCAACCCCAAAACACGAAGCCTCATCGAATGAATAATAACCAACCCCATACCATAATAAGCAAGCAGCGCACAAGAGGAGTGAGCAAACCATGATGAACATATGACAAGAAGAAATCAAGAAGGCAGAAGGAAGGTAATCAAACAATGATGAAGCGAAGGCATTTTACAGAAACTCATCCCCCACTAATTGCCAAATCATCAAACGAGGACACTACCAACTCATCATTACACAACATGCTGATTGAATGAAAAATTGAAGTGAAGTCGAGCAATTATACACAAACATGATTGCCAATCACACCGCCAACCTGCAAGAAGTGTAATGATAACAATATGCACACAAACCACCCGCCAACCTGCATGAACTTGAAATAATAAATTTATGCCCAGCCAGAACCTTAGTCATGCAAAAAAAGAGCACAAATTAATATTCCCAAACAATGAATGGTTTGAGCCAAGATAATCATGCAACCACCATATTCACTTAATCACCCCACATAGGACAAAATTCACCCCAACCTATCAAATAATGATACACCACACACAAAGCCAATGCAAAACATGAAAGATACAGGTCAAGCACGCATAACAATATAGTGTTTGATTATGACAATTGTTGGTGCTGCGAGTATAGAGTAATATAGAGTTTGATTTTTCCCTCACTTTGACACCTAGAGTAATATAGTATTTGCTTTTTTCCTTGCTTGGATGCCTATACCTTTTTTCTTACAAAGCTACATTCATCAATTGTTTTGTTCTTATGACCTAGCCAACATATTCTAGGCATTTCTTAGGTCCATCTTTGATGTCTTTGAGCCACATGTGATCATTCGACTTCATGATCCTCTTCGTAGATTCGATCACTCTTGCATTTGGCCCTTGTGTAGGCACTTCTACAACCAATAGATTCTAATTTCACTTATAGGTGCAACAGTTTTAAAGGAAAATGGAGAGTTTCATATAAATAACAAGGGAAGGCATAGCATTGGAATTTGTTAGTGTAGATTGAGCTCTGAATCCACCACCAAGGTAAGGATGTTAACTAGTGTTTTGTAATAGATGTAGGTATAATTGAAGGGTAGATTTTGTAATAAAATTTATTTGGGTACAAATAAAGATTTACTTATATATGAAGTTTCTAAAGTCATGTGTACTAGAGAAGGCATTGGGCACACTCAGAGGAGATGTGGACTTTCAAATTAAATGTGTATTATTGTGGATGGAAGTCGAGAACACTATATGTTCTTTCATTTTGTGTAGATGGTTGTTGGTTCTATAGTCAAGAGATCCATTGATGTAGTCAGCTTGGTGTTTACTCATCAACAAGGAGTATTGGTGAAGGTGCTCCATCAAAGTCTCTATAAGGGTTTCTATGATCAACCCTTGTAATATTTCATCCTTTGTTTAGATCAATGTAGTAAGGGGGGATGGTGATGAATATTGCATTACAATTAGTTCTTAGTATAGCTAGATTATTTAATAAATAAATTAGGTAGGCTCTTTTGGGAAGTTATTCTTGTAGGTTTTTTTAATATGAGAAAATAAGGCTTTACAAGACACTAGATTGTAATGCGAAAAATCATCAATTTGAATATATTGAATATCAATTTTAGATTATCATTTTTCTATGTAATGGTTTTATCCTTAAATTTAATATGCTCACCATTTTTACAATTTCATTAGACATTTGGATCTATTGAATAATAATTTCAATTTATCATTTTTATATGTAATGGTTTGATCTTTAAATGCAATAAGCTCACCATTTTAACAATGTTGACTTTGGATCTGGGGCCATATTTTTCTCTAATTTTTTCTATTCCTATCCATGATGCTACTAAATTACCTACAGAAGCTATTCGCTACTCCAAATCTTCATTCTAACTATAATAATGAATATACCTAGATAGGTGTTCAATGTAAGAATAATTTTCCGACTAACAAGTCTTCTCAAGTTAGGATGTTAGATAAGTAATCCCATAGTTTTGATTCAAAATAAGTTGTAAACTATTTGACTCCAGCTCTGTGGTTTGGCTAGTTTCCCTAATTTGTTGTACTTGTGACTATTTTTATTCCAATTCTCATTTTTTTTATGGTTTGTGCTAGATCTATAATAGTTTGGGGACATTCCCCACTTATTTTGATAAAAAAAAACACAAAACATATTGAATCTAAATAATTGCCAATATAAAGAAAACTTTGCATTTGTTTCTCTTTCTCCAAACAACTTATTTAATTTATCTAGAATTTCTTTAGATGATTTTCTAAATCAAGAAGATGTAATCTAGAATATGAAAGAGGAATCTATATAAGGGATTTGACTTTTTTATCTTTCTTGTCCAAATCAGTATTCCTTTAAGCATTTGTAGGTACTACTTTAGTTCTTGTTAACTATACTACATAAACTTTTGTTGATCAATGTATTTGCATCTTCACCTTCCAAGCGTGAAAATTATGACTATTATATTTTTCTAGAGGCATTCTCTTTTTTAGATACATGTATGATAAATAAAATAGAAAAATACCTTTGTCAATGTTGCACAACAACATCAATAACCTTATTGCACTCTACTAAACTTCCTCTAAATCTATGTTCTTTCTGTAGTCAAATCTCCTCTTTATTTGTAGGACAACCTTCTCCTTAGAAACACAACTCTAACTATTATTTTAATTCCCTCTCCAAAGGAGCATGATCTTCTTTGGTTCCAAATTAGAAAACTAGATTATAGAAAGAAAGAAAAAACAATGAATGTAACAACACAAAGAATGAGTTGAAATTTTAATCATCAAATGAGAATACATATTTATAGATGGTAAAGAATTAATGATATTCTTATAAAATAGCTAACGTCTTTGACAGCACACTAAAAATAATTGACAACAAACTAGAAACTAGTGACAAACTAATTAAGAGATATTGATAGCTAGCTAGAGTTGCTTAACAACAAACTAAATATAAATGATAACAACATAGACTGATGGAAACATCTACATGTTAATTTGGATCATTTATTCCAACACATTCAAGTTCAATCATGACCACCAACTACATTCCCATCAAGCATTCATGTGTTCTCATCCTCATCCTTCATTCACAATAAATCTTGACTATACATTTACAGTCTCTTTTACATGCACAACCTTTCCTCTATAAAACTAAAGTGATCTTATAAATTTATTTACTTTATCTAATCTTATCAATTAACTTGTATTATACTCATTCATCAACACATATAAATAAATATTATCCATCCATTATAAAAAATGATGTCAAACACCTATATTATGAAATTATAATCTATATCAACTCTCACTTGAAGAATATTTTCAATATATGGAAGTGTTTCAACAATCATAGACTATATGTTACCAAATATAGAAATATTTTCATGAGAAACCTACATTCTATCCAAATCCAAGAAGAAAATAGATTCATCAATGGGGTATAATGTTCATTTCACTTTTATTAGTTTATTGATTATTTATGTTCTTTTTTATATTTGAGGTGTAAATTCATGTATAGATTAGTTATCTTACATGCTTGTTCCTTGTTTCTCATCTATATTTTTGTGTTTATACACTCAAATCATCACCATTAGACATTCAAGTATATATTTAATTCTTACATACATTACTATATATTTACATTGGTATATGATTTAATGATTATATGATGTCATAATTAATTGCTTATTGAATTATATGATTTAATTATAATATCCTTTAAAAATTGTATGTCTACATGTTTATTTTATACAATTCTAAAAAAATATTTTTCTCTATTCTCAATTTTTTTCATAAATATAAACAATTATAGATGTTTATATAGTCATATTATAAAGTGCATAAAAGGTGAACAAATATGATCATATTGATGTAGTGTCACTTAATTTCTATGGATCTAATTGTAACACGACTTTCATATTTGAAAAAATTATTTGCATGCATGCTTATGCCTACTCTATGCATCTAGATAAATAATTGTAATAAGATTCAAATGCACATCAAAGTAGTGGCAAAATAAAGTTAAAAAATTTGCATACCCATGCCATTTTCTATTTATTTATGTGCCTATTTTAAGGGGATAGCATTGGACTCCCCTAACAAGATCATTAATATTTCATTTGCTTTAGTGATTTGATTTGAATTAGAAAAATAGTAGTTTTTTACATTTAAATTATAATGGTTGTGTAAGTATCATTTGACAAAAATAGAAATAGCAACAAATTTTATTTTGATTTAGTTAGTCATTTTATAAACTATCTTTAATATGTTATAACAAGGAAATGGTTTATTTGGCAGGAATGCCCAAACCACATGAATATACTTGACTAAGGAAGGGAACCTTGTAGGATGCAAGATTTTAGAGAGCCAACTTTTGTTGATCCTATAATTATGGTTTAACTTATTATTATTATTTTTCCTAAATTCAATAGCATTGATGTGGTGTGATCATTCTTTCCAATCTATTATTTTAATCTGATTGGTGGAAGCAATTTTATGATTATAAATCTAGTCCATTGTTATTCATGATTCTAGCATAAAATTATGGCTTATAATTGTATCTGTGCATTTATGTGAGTGTAATTTTAAGTGTATTTATGTTTCAAAATCACAATGGTGTTTTAGTCCATAGATTTTTAAAAATTAATTAAAAATTATGTAAATTTTTACATGGCATGTTCAACATTCTAGTTGTTACCTTTGTTTTAAAACTTTAAATATGTAAAAAAAAAATGAGTTAATGTGAAAAGGAGTAAAAGATCCCTATCCAAATTGACCCATTCCCTAAGCTTGGATTCTATAGAGGAGGGGATTCACTACCCTCAAGATGATGAGATCTTGAAGAAAAAATGTCTTGCACTACCTCAGTTAACTAGTGCTCTAGTGAGGTAGGAAGATCAATATGAAAAGTGGAAATCTAACTATATTAAATTGTGCTTGTAAACTGAAAATGCAAGATAACTAGAACACATGGTAAGATAAAAATACTCTAATAGAAAGAATGTAAATATTAGGACATAAAGTTTTTACCCTAAAATTGAGAAAGTGCCAGCCTTGGATGCTAGTGCACTACGAGGATGTATATGCATCATACCGTAGTCCATACAGATCGATATTAGAATACCTAAAAAATGTCCAAAAAAGATCTCTACACTCCTTAGATCCATTCACCACCTACAGACATAGAGAGTGGGAGAATTTTGGAGGTTGCATATGGGTTTTCCTTACTCAAACCCTCATTTTGGTGTGTCCACCTCCAAAAACAATAAAATTGATAGGTTGATAAGATAATAGATTGTGCAATAGAAACAAACCTAATTTAATGGAAGAAAATCCCTATTATTATCTAGATAAAATAATTAAATGAAAATGTTATGATAAATGCATTTAGATATTTAATTAAAACAAGATTGTATTGCAATACAAGAGATATGAGAGATAAGAGAGAAGGAAGAGCATTATGTAGCAAAGACCCCTCTCTTAAGATGTCAACGTAATTGTGCTTAAGAGAAGACTTGGTTACTATGATATTGTATGTAGGTTTTGGTAGAGCATCTCTATCAATGTGAGAGAAAGAGATCCAAGAGTGTAATTGTGCAAAATGTGTGTGAGAGAAAGAGGGTGGGTTTTGTTGTTTAGAGTAAGAGGGATAGACATTTCGAATGCACCCAAGTGAAGGGACACATCAAAATAAGCCTGATGCAAAGTATACCCGTTTGAATCTAGAATCTTGATCATGAATTTGGTCATAATTTCATCGGGCTCAATGTGAAAGTATCATAAATGTACTAGTTGCAATTTGTGACACTAGAATTTGTCCCCTCTTAAGTGAGTTGATTAACTAGAGAGATAAAGGACACTAAAGTAGCTTAGAAAGATGTATTCATTAAATTCATGAAGTGCCATAAATGCTTTAATTATGTCAAAAAAGGATATTGGAAAGTATATAAAGGTCAACCAAGCAAACCTTGATCATGAATCTAGTCATCAATTCATCGGGCTCAATGTGAAAGTGTCATAAATGCACTAGGTGCAATTCATGACACTACAATTTGTCCCCACTTTAATGAATTGATTGACTAGAGAGATCAAGTACACTAAAGTAACTTGGAAAGATGTATACATTAAATTCATGAAGTGCAATAAATTCTTTAATTAGATCAAAAAAGGATACTATAGAGTCTATAAAGGTCAACTAGGAAAACGTGACAGGTGCCCCCAATGTAAAAAAAACTACAATGTCTAATGTGAAAGTTGAGGTACTATGGTATCAAATTTTTGTTAGTGCCAAAAATTAGAAGAAGCTACTTCAGAGATAAGAATGCTTAAGAGATTCTAGTAAGGGTCAAAAACAAAAAGATAATAAAGTGTGAGTATATGTCCCCTCATGTTGTTTTTTATTAATGTAAATGGGTTTTACGAGGACCCAAAACCCAAAAGTTTTATAAAAAACTGGAGAATAAGCATCAAAGCACATAACCAATAGAAAAAGCTAAACCATCTTGGGCCAAGCCCACAAAACAACCTAAAACACTAGGCTAAAACTAGAAGAAATAGAGACCTAATGATAAGAATGCAATAGATCTGCATTCTTCTTAATAACTTTCCTGTTGATAGTCCTCAACTCGTCCATGATAAATCCGAAAATGGCTTGCTCCTGGTACAGGTACACAGACCTTTCATAGTATGGGAACGATAAATCTAACCACTTGCACCCTACATTTTCTTTTTCTTCTTGGAATCCAAAGGAGTCACACTAGCAATGGGGTCAACCTTGTAATCTGCAATCATATTATTGACCCTCATCAAACCTTCAGAACTATTATTCATGATGGCCTTGCTAATCTCTACCTGATTTTTCAAACTTCCTTTAATTTATTCCAAACTAACCTCCATATTACATATTATTCTTTCATGCATCATTTTCATCTTGTCCACATCCTCACTAACTTTCTGGGTCAAGTGGAGGAGTTTCTCCATATTACTAGGTCCAATGTTGTTCGTAAAAGTATCCACAATACCCTTTATACCCTCTTTTAACACTTCAATCTCCATGCCCATCTTTCAGAGACAATCCAACTGACTGCTAGACACAAAGGAAATGCATTTATCCAAATCTAAGTCGATGAAAACCTTCCCCTATTTCCCAGAACCAATATCTATGGGGATTTCGATTTCAATCTCATGTTCACTATCTTTCCTTCCCCCCCCCCCCCCCCCCCCCGCCTTTCCATATTTGGGATTCTTAGATTTGGGAGAAACAAAATCAACAAACTTTGTACCCATATTTATTATATTTGCTAGCGGCCCACCTAGGGTGCTTGTTATGCTGACTACTACCTATCCCAAGAGTTATATTCTATATGGGACCCTCACCAGTAGGCAGAAAATACTCAGGATCGTTAGACAAGTCTTGATCCTAACAGTCCTTGGAAAGCTCACTATCTTCCCCTTCCAACTCTGTGTCAGAAACCACCTGAACCTCCGAGTTGGAAGAAGAAACATGGGTTTTCAAAATAGGGGACAACTTGACTTAATAGGCTTTGGCATAATTTATAATAAGACCAATAAGGCCCTCATGGAGGACTAGATTATCCATATTATTTGCTTGTTTCTCTTGACTATGTTTTAAGGAAGAAAGCCAATAAAACGAAATGCAAATTTTTCCATCGTGTCTGAAGTGATTCAAAATGACAAAGTGGTAGGAAAAAATGCTTGCATATCGGCCATCAAGAGTGATGTATCTCATGATAACCTTTGCCACATCAGCCCAAGGCATCTCAAGATCCTTTTGATTGTAGCCACCATCAGCCATCTTCTGAACCCTATTCCTCTCCTTCTTCTTGTTGAAGAAAGTGGAGATAGCTTCTTCAGCAGATTTCCATTCTCTGTAAAACTTCCTTCCCTCCATCTGTATACTAGTAATTTGAGCGATAAAATCTTCATCAATCCTAAACTCAGTGCCATAGACCTTTAGGATACCATTATCCCATCCTCTCACAAAATCTTCAGTGGCACTCGGTGAATTCCCCTTCAACCTTTCCATATACGGCACTATTCTTTTTCCAGTTCTCAAAAGAGGTAGGTTCCATCCTATTCTTGTTGCCCCCCATGAAATGCACAATTCTAAAAGTGCAAGAGAGTTCACACCCAAAACACACAATAGCAAACCTAACCAAAAACAAGTGAAGCCTCTAGAAAAGAAAGAATTGGGAGGTGTGACAAACTTCCACCAAGAGATGTTATCCTAACTGTGTTTTGTCATTATGAATTGGTAATGAGTGATAGATTAATTCGGCATCCTTTCTAGTCAGCTCGCACAAGTTTCTCGGGAAACTTTCCATTTCCATCCATCATTTAACCTCCACATAATCTAAATGCCCCCTCATGTTGTTGCCCCTAACTAGGTGAGGAAAAATAAGGAGGATGATCTAGAACCACCACAAAAATGTTTCAATAATTTTGAGCGAATTTAGGCTATATATGTGGAAGGTGGATCCTAGAAGGAACATTTTCACTATTTTTGTGAGGATTTTACTCTATGATTTCTATAGAGTGACATCAAAAATACCTCACATACAAGAGTTTTAGCCTACCTACATTGAGGAGCTATAGACTACCATAGAGGACGGAAAGACCATATATGAGGTAGGCTTTGCTACTCACATTTGTGATATTTTTCATGCATTTTATGGTACTTTAAATTTTTTAGTAGTGCATGCATCCTATTCTTGCATGGATGTTCAAGACTCATGCACTTGTCCTAGGATGAGTTTTATTCTAGCATCCTAGAAATGTGTGGTTGTTTAAGGGATGTACTAGAACCTAAGATTCAAAATGCATTTGTGTCCAACTTTTGTGCAAATATCCTTAAGAACTAGACATAGAAATGAAGTATGAGAAGATAGAAAAATGATGAATAGAATAGAGTTAGAGATCTAGTTAGGATATTTGAATGACATAGTTATGCACTTATAGGTTCTTTGAGATGTATGCGAGCACACCAATTAACATGTGTTGACCATGCTATGCAAGTGCACAAAGGATCTACCACTAGGCCACCAAGGGTGCTTATAATGATTCAAGTTGTAATGGATATATTAGATGCCATAGCTCCACTTCCATGCTCCTATTTTGTTGTCTCTAATAAAGAGATGGGACACTAACACAATCTCCTTTTATTTCTTGTTAGGGGAGATAACAATAACATTGATGGACATAAATCAAATCCTATGTTTTCCTATTTGAGGGCCTTAAATATATCTAGACTTGCCATTGTCAGCATAGGAGATTAGGGATGGACAAGTGTGGTGCACTGATAGAGTGATAATTCTATTGGGAACATCTATGTTTAGTGGTTTCAGTAGAGTCAAGTAGAGCTGCTACTCATCTAGTGGATTATGGTCCCATCAGTGACACTATGAGTCACCATACATGGATGAGGCTCTCATCTTTTGGCATGTATCATAACATATATTATATAGATGGAGGAGAGAGATTATTTTCTCCTGGTTAGAGCATGCTTGCTCACCTATCAAATGGCCTCAGGAATTATGTACACAATGAGTACCATGGTGTGACCACCTACATATTTTTGTAGGTATGGATGTTCGAGAACATCATTGTACATGAGTATGATAGAGTTTCTTCCCCATCGTACCTAACATGCCATGAGCCCATGCATACCCATTGTGGCATGGTGAGTGAATATTCAAAGATCTGATATTTTTGAGACTTATAATTGATCACCTAGAGATCAATGATGTTATATGAAAACCATATTCAATGGACCACAAATTAGGTACTCTTACCATGGATGTACCATAGTCAGTTTCTCATTGGTCATCAAGATTACATCATGGTGCCATAGTACTAGAGATGTTGTATGCACAAGTTTGGGAAGGTGTAGACACTACCTATAGAAATCCCAACCTATGTGAGGTTTGCTAGGGCTATTTCCTGACCATGGGATCATCAAAAATTGATAATACTAGATGCATATAAGAGTGTGGACGAGAGAAATGACGATGATCTAGTGCCCACATTCGACCTCAATGATATTGGTGTCATAGACAGGCCTCTAGGCTAGTGGGTCACTACATTTCTTGCTCCCATATTCCCAACAAATACTCTCAAATGAGATCCAGGGACTTTAGGTCATAGATATAGGGAACACTCTATAGTGTGGCCTACAATATAAAAAAGTAGAGGGAGAGGGTGAGAGACTAAGACAGTGACAATGGGTGGCCTCCCCAATAGCAGTTTCAGTCATCTTGATCAAACCTCCTCTAGGTCCTCAAATATTTGCTCAACCGGTGGGCTCTCCATCACAATCACCATAGATCGGGATGCCATTGGTCATGCTAATAGAGACACTAGAGGCATCCACCAGCAAAGCAACCCCAGAAGACCTTGATTGGTAGACCGGTGATTTAGGTATGATTTTGATTTTGAACATGATGTAGATATTTTCCTTTTGATATAGATGTTTTATTTAATGTAGTAGTAGACATATGATTATGATGATGTACATTTTGATATCACTATCTTTGTTTGTGTATGCACTACACACAGTAGAGTGGCTTGGTTTCTTATACCAAGAACTCGTAGAAATCATTCCTAATGTCTAGATTTGATGTATAGTCTTGATGCCTACTGACCTCATTAGTTAGTCGAGAGAAATGTCTAGTTGTTTAACCTTGTAGAATGACTCTGGTTGACCTAGTGTATAGAGAGGTTTAGTTGAGCACTATGATAGTCATGAGGGATCAAGTAACCGTAGAGCTTCATATAATTGTCCTCTTCAAGAGAAACTAGGCAATAACATGGGTAAGGCAAAGTGTTGTGAACGAAAATGATACCCTACACAGATAGGTTGATGATCTCTAGAGGTAGTTCAATATTGCATAGAGTGGAATGATTGTTGACCTTGACCATCCTAGAGTGTGCCAACTATTGCAAGACTTGATAGTGGCTAGGAAATGAGATAACACACTTCCAGATGAGATAGAGGTGCAAAAGACACAAGTAGTTGCACAGAGGGAGAATATTAAAAAGATGAGGGGAGATCTTAGAGGACTACATAGCTAGAGTACCTCAACTAATCACTCCTAGTCTACATCAATCAAACAACCTCTACATCTAAACAAAGATCCTCCAAAGCCTACAACTTGGGGATCCACACTCCAGGCAAGTGATAATCTCATGTGCAGTCATTTTGATATGGAGATATTTTTAACTAATATGTAGGATTGTATATCTAATGGTGTATAACATTCTTATATCTGATATATATATATATATATACATATATACATATACATATACATATACATATACATATACATATTCATATATATGTATATGTATATATATATATATACATATATATATATATACATACATATATATACATATATATGTATATATATGTATATGTATATATATACATACATATATATACATATACATGTATATGTATATATATATATGTATATATATACATATACATATACATATATGTATATGTATATGTATATATATGTATATGTATATATACATATATATATATGTATATACATATATATGTATATATACATATACATATATATATATACATATACATGTATATGTATATATATGTATGTATATATATACATATACATATATATGTATATGTATATGTATATGTATATGTATATGTACATTTACATCAACATCACATGTTTTTGTAGTGAAGTGACACATGTACATTGAGACACATACATTAATATACATAGATGAGATTTTTTATTTTATTACTTCTCTTCTTTGGATATATGCATTTGATTTCATGTATGTTATGGGATGCTTTCATGATGTGTGGCTATATTAGATACTATCCTGATTTAATATCACATATATTATTTTTTTGATACTTAAACCGCTCTAAAGGCCAACACTCATTTGAAGATCACTTTTGACTGAAGCCATGAACCAATAGGATCACAATAAAAGACACCATCCCTATGATGGTGTAGCTGAAGTCTTAATGCCTCCTAGATTTGTCTCTTGCCACTTCCATCATTTTTTCCCTTTCAACGACTGATCCATGCCACATCATCCCACAACTCCTTGCCTTCTTATCACATTGCATTCCTGCTACTCCTCTTCCTCCTTTATTTATCTCCTCTATTTCCTTATCACTCCACATTCTTGCTACTCCTCCGCTTCCTTATCACTCCGCACCTTTCCTCCTGCTGCTCCTTCTGAATCCTTATCGCTCTGCATCCTTCCTCCTTTTCCCATTGTTCTTCTGCTTCTTCCATTTCCTTATTTCTTCTCACCCTTCTCCATTCTTCTACCTTTTTCAACTCCTTATCTCCATCTCCATACACTATCCATCTTCGACGCGGGTCAAGTCAATGATACTGTCGACGTAGCAGTAGCATGCGGGCCGTAGATTAACCGTGGCAAGTCTTCATCTCTAGTGTAACCTGCCAACATATCAACACAGCTTGCAGCTTTACCGCTCCACTGCGGAATGAAACCCTTAATTTCACAAATATTAGAGACATGTTTAATTAAATTTTATGATGATCTAATATGATTTGATGATATAGAAGAATGCAAAATTATATATGCTTTAATCTAAATAAATTTTGAAAAAAATATGCTAAATGATAAATTATAGAATGGATGTCATGATAGTAACATGTAAAGAAATTATGCATAGAAAATGAAACATATATATGTCTAAATTGTAATTAAAGAAATTAACCATACACATGTACACATCATAACACAATAAAAATGAAAAAATTGTTGATGAAGGAATGCTATAACATAATAAACTTAACATTATAATTTTAAAATATTAAGCATCATGCATATGACATAAGATAGCTCTATGCATAATATCAATGCAATCGTATAACATTTATACGTTCTTTTAGTAGTGTACCATCAATATCAAATACACTATAGGTACTAGAACAATAGAAGGAGGTGACTATGTAAGGACATAACCAATTGGAGCTAAACTTCCCCTTTTGGTTAAGTGGCGGATTTATATTTCTTTGGTTCTCATAGAGAACGAGGTCACCTATTTTAATGTACAAGAGAGAATGTTTTGATTATATTTATTTGATAAAGATTTTTGATAAACTTGAAGATCCTTAATGGACTTTAAGTTATACTCATCAAGCAACTAAAGCTAATTGAGATGGTTAGTATGGTAAGTGACATCATCAATTAATCCCCTAAGGGAAACTTGTAATGAAGGAATTTCTAGCTCTAAAGGCATGATAAAATTAGTACCATACACAACATTATAAGGCAAAATCAGTAGTCATACGAGCACTAATGCAATATTCCCATAATGCATAGGTCAATTGAGTATGCCAGTATTTACCATGCTTATTAACTATCTTATACAAAATCTACCCAATGGTCTTATTTAAAGCTTCATCTTGACTATTGGACTACATATATTAAGATGTAGAGGATCAATGTTGAATATGAAATTTCTTGAGGAATTTATTCACATTTGTGTTCGTATATGAGGCACCGTTATCTAAAAAAAGGGTAGAAGGCAATCCAAAACAAGAAATTATATAATTTAGAAGAAAACTACAAATGGCTTTGAATAGTAGTAGTAGATCTCAACAAAATAGCTTCAACCCACTTTGTAAAGTAATTGGCAGCCATTATGATGAAGGTGTGTCCTTTTGAAGAAGGGTGACATATCTTCCTAATGATATCAATGAACCAAGTTTGAAAGATCCAATGAGTTCCTTAAGTCTAGAGTTCTTGTGTAGGATGAAAAATTAGATTGCTATATTGTTGACATTGACAACATTTTTTGACAAAGGCAAAGGAATCTTGTTCCATCATTTACCAACAATATCCCACATGAATCAGTTTGTGAATGAGAATAATGCCACTAAAATTTCAACCCCCAAACCCTGAATAAGCCTCTTGAAGGGAGAGGGGTATCTCTTCTTTAGTGAGACATTGAAGAATAAGACCATTGTAGGATCTATGGTAAAGTATATGAGATAAGACAATATAGCGGGTTGAGAGATTTTTAATCCAAGCATGATCATTTTTACTAGTGTCACTAACACATTTGGGATCGTTTTCTGATGAACTATCATTGTAATCCCGACGAAATGGCGAAAAGTTTTTTGTCACTAAAATTTTGTCAGGTTATTCGACAAACAGATGTTTGATGAAATTCTGACGCCTTCTTTGTCAGAAGTTGATACATAATGTGGCAGTCTAATTCGTTGGAATTTCGAAGAACTCGCCAATCTTCCGACGAACCATGCACTAGGTTTTTCATCAGAATTCTGACAAAAAAGGTCATTATGCTCCGATGAGAATGGTGCACTTCCAACGATTTTTTTTGTCGCAGGTACAACATTCCAGTTGGAGCATAGTGCCCGTTTTTGTCAGAATTCCGACAACAAATGCAAGGAAGCTCCAATGGGAATGGTGCACTTTGTTGCAAGGTTTTTGTTGCAGTTACAACATTCCTATCGAAACATAGTGTCATTTTTTATCGGAAGTCCACCAACAAATGCAAGGAAGCTCTGATGAGAGTGTTGTGTCTATGACGAAATTTTGCCACAGATACAACACTCTCGTTGAGGCCAATGTTGGGCATGTCCGTTGGAATTCCAATTATAGGCTATATTTAAAATAAAATAAAAACAATTGCCATAAGGGAATATTGAGCATTGCAAATATGGAATGTGATTTGATAATCTTTCTCAAATATTGAACTACCCCTATATAACTCAGGTTACCTCAATGACTAACTAACTATGGTAAACTATATATTCTAAGAATATACAAAATAAACAATCTCATATATTATAACAATATACAAACATAGGATTAAACTGGACATCCCTATCAATGTCCAGAAAGAAAAACAGGGGACCATAGCTAATGAAGAGAGCTGTGGAAATCAGAAGGCTGGTAGTCTGATGAATATGGCCACAGAAGCTACTAGAAGCCAAGAGAGTTGCTGAAAGTGGGTCGAGCGCAAAATTGACACCCTCAAAATGGGGGTTAAAGAAATAATTGATATTTTCACTGCTTCCCTTGAACCCAGCAAACTGGAGAAACTCATGATTATGACTCAAAAACTCTCCCAGAATGTTGAGGTGATGAAATGCAATCACAAACAAAGGATTGGTAAGGTGGAACAATCCATGGCTGAGATTAAGAAAAATATCAAGAACTTGGTCGACATTAGTAAGAAGCCATGAACAACAACATTGAGGGGCTTGAAAAGATTAATGCCATGGTTGCTGATTATAGATCCTATCACAGTGATCTGGTGAATGATCTTGTAGGAGATGATATGGCTGATGGAGACAACAAAACCACTTGACCCAGTTCCAGAACCAGGAGTAGAAGCAGCAACAAGAGTACCTCTAGATTCATCATGGAGGAGCTTGAGGAAATCAATAGGATTTCCATCCAAAAGAACAAGGATCTGGTGCTCTCCCTTAACTGAGAGCTTTTTCTTTTGTTTTGGCTTGTTTGTCTACGTTTCCTTTATTTTTATTTCTGATCGTGTTTACCCCACTGTTTTGCTGTTGTTTCTTGTCAGTTTGGTTGTTGGTTGGCTGTTGTAAAACTTTAGGTTTTGAGTTCTTGTAAAACCCGTTTATCTTTATCAAAAACAATATACAAACACAACCAAGAGGGACTATTTGGGTAATGAAGACCTTGATAAAACATGGATATGAGAGAGGAAAATGACAGAAGTAACATGCAAAGCCCTGATGAAGATAGGTAGCCATTATGCAGTCTACTATATTACAATGACTAGTTATAGGTCAAATATGACGTACAAGGTCATGAAGGGTTAAAGAATGCAGAGATTACAATCATAGAAACACACTAAGATTATAAAGATCTCAAACCACAAAGTGACCTCTCACAGTCCATAAGAAAAGATGTTCATATACAAGGATTGGATCAAAAAAAATTGTAGCAAGTTAATGACAGAGAGTAGAAGCAGTTAACAACTTTACCCAAGTAAGGATTTGATCCAATGCCAAAAGGGCCAAAGGCAGTTGCAATGATTTAGGGTTAAAGGGGTATAAGGTTTAGATGAATGAGAACATGATAGTATTGTAGCAGCAATATGAATATATCTTTGATAGTCCCAAAGTCTGATAGACCTACAATACACAGTCAAAATAGTAACATTATTTAAAGAAAAGGACAATTCACAGTTATATAAACTATCAAGAGTATCGGTCACAATAGAATGCAACCATTGTCACAAAATGTCAAAGATCAAGCTACATTGATAGTTCAAAGCCTCAACATAAAACAAAGATAAGCATTAAAGTAATTAATACTGTATGAGCAACTATGGTAGTTAGGAAAGAAAAAACACAAGACAATGTATAGCATCACAGAATCTAGTCATATTGTAAAGGCATTAGGGACAAATTTCAACGTCAATGAAGAAAATGTCTTATCAAGGGAAAAGGATATTCATAAGATTGAAATTAGTCACTAGCTAGGATGAAAAGGTGATTACCAACTGAGTTGAACATCTAGTGAACGTGATGGAACCAGTTCCTAAACAAGATAAACTGAAACCTAAGATTGAACCTAATACCACCTTTACCCAAAGTGGTAACTCAAAGCATACACTTGAAGGACCAATATACATTACTACTATAACTAATGACAAACCCACATGTAGGTTGCTTATTGATCCACTACGTATGGGTAATATAAATACAAAATAATATCTTTTCACATATGCATTATATCGAGACAATTATGATAAATCCAAAGTCTTGGTTAAGGTGCATGATGGTTTTACTTGTCCCACCATTGGTTCAAATCACCCTCAAGTTAAAGTTGAATTTAAAAGCTTAGATGTTCCTTTTACCATTATTTCTACCTTAGACCAATTTCATGTGAAGGCTCAATTTTTTAGACTGTGGCCTATGTAGTCCATTAAAATGTTGAAGTTCTCAATTCAAGGACAAGTGTAAACTATATTTCATAGTGTGTGTTGGCCCTTGATTAGACAACTATTTGGTGTATTTGGTGACTCCTAATTGATAATCTTTGATCTCAGACTTAGACAACTATTTTGTGTATTTGGTGACTACCCTTTTAAAAAGTTAAATGAATATTTGCCTATGTAATCAGAAATATGAATATAAATAAAAAAATCTTAATCAAGGACCTTACCTTTGATGGCCTCCACTAAGTAACTTCTTGTGTTGTTGTTCGTGTTGGCTCTGTTGGACCCTGCAATTAAGATTAAATACATATTATTCAATAAGATTAACAGTGGAGCATAATGAAATATTGAAAATTGCGTTACCTTATTGAGCTTCTCTTTGTTTCAAGAATAGTTTAATATTCTCTACTTAACAGGGTCAACCACGTGAAGGTGTAAGTTCATTTGGCCCTCCCCTTCCCCCCCTAACATCACTCTAAATTCCCCATTAACTTATAACATTCATTCATTCTTTCATCCATTAATAAAATATAAGATTCATTCATTATCACACAACATTAATTAACACATAACATTCATTAACACGTAACATGCATCAACATTCATTAACACATATCATTCATTAACACATAATTACATTTGACATTAACACATAAAATTCATTCATTAACAAATAATACGATTACAATCATTTATTTTATTTTATTTTTTTGAAGCTAAGTAAACACTGAGTGGAGCATCGTTTTCTTCATCATTTTTACCCTCTTCAGTTGTTGTGCCCTCTACTCATGATCTTAATGTATGCCTAGTCCTATTCTCACGATGAGGACGCCTAGGCAAAGGGGGCTCTTTACCTGATGGGGCAACATCATCTTCGTAATCATTTTGTCTAGCCTCATCCTCAACATTGTGAACACCCTCTAAATCCTCTGGAGTTGAAACACACACGAAAGGTTACATTAATCAATACACCAATTCTAATTAAATTCGTTTAAAGGAATAACATTGATCCTCTTTACCTGATGGGGGCACATCACATTCCTGATGTTGTCTACCCTGATCATGCTCCACTTGTTCACCATGCTCTACATACTCTAAAATAAAAACCAAAAAGGTTATATTATTTACTACACCAATTTCAATTAAAGATGTTTATTTGTATTAATAATTACATAAAAATAATTGTAAATCACCTAAATAAATTTTAAATAATTTTCATTTAGCTTATTTACCTATGTAAAGCATATCTTTAGTGTCTGGCTGCCTGTGCTGGTGTTCCGCTGGCTTTTGTCAGCTCAGCTATTTGGGGCTGCTGGTTTTCATGGTTTGATTTATGTGGCAGCATTGTTCTGTGGGTTCCAGATCTTGGTAAAATCTAAGGGTTTTAGATCCCTTTAAAACCTGTTGTAAATTGTTTCCCGTCCCCTCAAAACCTGTTTTCCCATAATAAAAAACAAATAGCCAATAAATAAGAATCTTGACAATTGCTAAGATGATTACAAAATATAATACGAAATAGAGTGCTACAGAAAAATTATTTTATTGATAAAAACAGTTACAAATATACAAAACCTTGCAGAGTATGTTCTCTTGATATCTCGGCTCTAAGTACACTAAACACCTACAATGCAATATTCTTTATAGATATACAAAACCTGGTAGAGTATATTCTCGTGATGTGAAGGCGTATCGTTCTAGAGTAGTTGAAAGCTAAGATTGCAATAACTGTCTTTCAATAATTAAAAGAATCTGGCTATGTATATATATTTCAGAGGAGAGTACTTATTTTGCTCTATTATGGCTCTTAAATGTAATCGAACACTATGATGGATGACTATGGAAACTACACTTGAGATCTTATGCGAAAAACTAAAACCTACCAACATTAATACAGACAGTGTAAAACATAGGGAAACTATGCTCCAACAAAGGGGAAGATAATTGTTGAACAAAAACCTTGTGTTGGTTTTCTTATGACATGGTCACTAATAATGGCGGAATTGATTGATGGTGGTTGGTTATCCTTAACATAGAACATCGCGGAGGAGGAGGTGCTGAAGACCTGGCTTTGCATTATAGTGATTAATGTGGTGGAAACTAGCCTAGCAAATAATAATTAATTCATATCATAGTAAGTTAGCTTAGGAAATAATTAAATTTTTTAGAATAGGTGTACGCAAGTTAAGCACATTTAAAAAACATAATTCTTCATGTTCTTACTGGAGCTATTCTTATTGTAAACATCATGATTATATATAGAGGTTTATCTAGTGGAGAATTTTTAAAATTATGAGAACTCTAAGTATTAGAATGGGCATTATAGTGCTCCCCATCTTAGCTACCACTAGTAGATAGCAAAAATTATCATACTTCATAATATTCATACCAAAATTTTAATGTTCAATGTTTAATTTTTATGGATTATGTAATGTGACAGACAATACAAGCATGAATTGTAATAGATTCTTTTCTACAAGGGATGTATTATATAATGATGTCTAGCCTGCCAACACCCACATCATCTACAAGGAGTACTACAAATTATTTTCTTACAGTAGCGAATCTCTGTACAAGATAGTATGGTACTGGATGTCTTTTGATAATATGTCATATCCTAACAAAAGGCCATATCGTGACATGACAAGAACGATCCAGTAGATGGAAATGGCAAGTTTCCCCTTTTCAATCAATAGTCTCGTATGGTGAGAAAGTTAAAAAAATCTCTTTCGAGGTCACTATCTTTCAACTTCATATAAAAAGTTTTAAAAAGGTCACATAAAAATCCATGGTTAGTGTTACTTTGGCCACTTGCATTACACATGTTTGGGAAGAAACTTCAACTACATCTAGCAAGAGGGAAGGCCATGCAAGTGGAATCAAAAGATCACAAGAGTAGTTATCCTCGAGAGATGTCATTCAAGGGGGTTTTGGATGTCAGCGAGTGTTTCTATGTTTGTCTTTGAGAAAGGAGAGTAGAAAGAGTTGATACCTAGTGGGGAATTTTCACTACATTTATCCATTTTTTAGGTTTAAAACCCTCCTTGTTGATGAGTTTGAGTGTTTGGAAGGGTTTTAATTCCTTAATTTGAATTTGTTAGATTCAATGACAGTCCCAAAGATACTGAGAGGGGGAGGTGAATCAGTGTCTAACCGGTTGGAAGAATATTTAAACTTATTTATAACTTTGCAGCCCAAAACAGTGTACCCGTAAATAAGAATTATTGCAGTAAACAGAAATAATAGAGACAGCATAGAAACACACCATAACGCAAGATTTTTAACAAGGAAACCCGGTGTGGGAAAAACCTCGGTGGGATTTGTGACCCACAATATTTACTCACTAGCCAATGAATAAATACTACTTACAATGAGGGGCTTGCACATGCAGGGTGGCCAATAGCCTAGAGCTCACTTCTCAATGAAGAGTCACACTGACTACAAAATGGATTATCAAATCCAATACAATGTACCGCTCAAATTAACATCTCTAATGCCAGGTTCAGTATCAGTTTAAGCTTAGTCTACAACAAAAACCTTTGTTGTCAACTATATCACCTTATACAAAAAAATGTCTCTTTTTTCACACACCAAAATGACTTATAGGATCTCATACATATATGAGTCTTTTACAATATACCATGTCGGCTTACAAAAGATAATTATATTACAATAAAAAATTCATATAAATAAAACTCTATAGATTGTTGGCATTCTACACTCTTATGAGAATAGTTGATGTTGTCATTGATGACAACCAACTGGAAACTTACCGGCAATTGGTTTCTACATGCCTACACTCTTATGAGAATAGTTGACGTTTTCATTGATGGCAACCAACTAGAAACTCACCGGCAATTGGTTTGTACATGCCAATTTCTACATGCTCGGCATGTAGAAACCAATTGCCGGTGAATTTCCAGTTGGTTGCCATCAATGACAACATCAACTATTCTCATAAGAGTGTAGAATGCCAATAGAATTCTCTAGCAATGTTATAGTAAAAATAAGTTTTAGAGAAAAGGTTGCTACATCTAGTCAAAAACCCTATTGTTTGAATACTTATAGCTACAAGTTAAAAAATGTGAGGATTTTTTATATTTATTTTTGGATTGTGAAGAAGGGCCATTATTTTCATAGTGCAATAGGGTTTTTTGTAATGCCCCTCCCATATGCTCTTCTACATTGCATAGTTTCTTATGTGGACTTTGGACTATACCGATGGATTGAATCATTTGTAGTACTTTGATCTTGTTTGGGATACTTCATTATTCTAGAATGTGATTTTGAGTGTTTAACTTATGCTCGATTGTGATATATGTTTGTAATCGTCCTAGACTAGTGATTTGTTGGATTGTTTTATTGTGATCTTGATTATATTGTTGAATTTAGATGTGTGCTTTATTCTTGTGCCCAATTGTGAGAACTATTGCACGATTGATTTGGATAGTTGACTAATTGGATTGATTTCTATGGTATAATCTAGACCTATTATGCTTGGTGATTGAGATAAACCAATGTGGTGATTTAGAATTACCATATGAAAGATGTGGATATATATGCTGATTTGAGCAATGATTAGAATGAGATAAATGATGTTAATGGGATTAGTTGACTAAAAGTAAAAAAAACATGTTTTTAGATATTTTGATTTGATGAGATATCATGTTACTAACAATGTATGGTGTTGACCTCATTCAGGTAATATCTATATGCTCGTTTATGTAGAGATATATTATTGATGATACTATTTAATGCAATTAACTAGCAGGATCACTTGACATGTGACTATTTTAATGACTACAAGTACAAGGAATCACCTCTACCTAGCTTCACGGGTATGGGTGTACCCATATCCCCAACAATGGTTAATAGAAGATAGCACACTGGAAAAATACCCTAGCCAAAACCCATCGTCCCTTAGTTAAGGAAATTTACTTTGATTGTATTATTTTGTTATTTTATTAATTTGAGCCCCAACTACATTAGTAGGTAACTTTTGGAAAACCTAGTCATCATGTTGAGTCATCTCATAATGACTGTTTGTGTATAGTTAGTCAATTGAGCCATGTCATCATTTATTGCATTCTCTAATGATAATTTCATATTATTGAAGTAGTTTAATAATTAAATTGGGAAATATATCTTGTGTGTGTTTGATTTAATGCAAATTAAGTGATTTATAATTGGGGTCTTTTGAGAGATGAATAGGCATTTTAAGTTTAATAAGATTTTATTATTTAAATATATTCCTCACTAAAAATTTCAGTATATTTTGTATTGGAGAGAAATTTTGAACACTTAGTCATTTTTCTTCTTATTTTTCTATCTCAAACCCTATGTAAATGTGCTTCAAGAAATTATTTTGATGATCTCTATTGACTGTTCGATTCATTTATCCTCTTTCAGTATGTAAGAACTGTATTTTACAATTAAAGCTTTCTGTAAGTTTGAGGTAGGGGTTTACATTTCTAACTTGTTTCTCAATTTGAGAGTTTCAATCTTCTTTAAAATAGCTTGTTGAATGTGTTTTTTTCTCAATTTGTATAAGGGCATTCATTAGATTCTATATGCTGTATGGATATATAATGAAAATGTGGATTTATTTGGGGATATGCTGCTCATTTTTTATGGGATGGGTGTATTGGCATCTTTAATCTTTTTTTGTGATGTTGGGGAGTCAAATATCAATGGGTCTTCCTCTATTTTCTTTGGGAAATTGAATCCTTGAGCCCTTCATTATATTTTGTGTGATTTTGAGTCAAATTAAGCCTATTACAACAACATCACACATCTGACACCCAAAAATGCACATTTGATTCGGTGCTATACTTTTAAAGCAAAGTGTTGTGCTTTTTAAAGCAAAGTGTTGTGCTTTTGAAGCAAAGTGCTACACTTTTGAAGAAAAGTTCCACTCTTTTTTATTGTATAGCTTAGTAGGGTATTTTACTAGGGTATAATAACTTGCCATCTTAGTGTGTTTTATGCATGATTGTGTATAGTTTTGTTTGTTTAGATGATTGATGTTTTCAAATGTTACATTCAATGTTGGAATCTTTGGTCTATATTTAAGTTGGTGTTGATGCTTGACCCATTCCTTCCTTGGTGTAATTAATCAATAACTCTTGGTTTGAGAAATTGAAATGAATGCTTGAGTGATTAAGAAAATCATTAATATAGATGTCTTGTATCTTCTTATGTGATTGTATTTAATTGTGGGATCAAGTGGATTTGTTCTCTTGGTAGCATGACCAATTGAGTATGGTTGAAAAAGCATTGTGTAAAAGAGATATATGATGTTATTGAGATTATAACAAGTGAACAATGAATTTTTATTTTATTTCGATGCTCCATTCACTTAAATGGGATGAACCCTAGGACTAGGTACTAGAGTGGGTCATGGGAGTGTCTCTCATTAGAGGTTGAGGCTCAAAGTGGCTGCTACGATAACCCAATGGAGAGTGATGGTAAAACAAGTGATAACACTAATAAAAATTGGGCTAGGATAAAACATTAATGATAAGATAGTTGGATGCCCTATCCATTCATGGGGTGTTGATCTTCCATGACAGGGTATTTTGAGCATCTTGGTCTGACAGATTCAGCTCTAGATTATAGATACAAGTGCACAGTAGATTTTCCATCCATTTTTATGTTTATTTTAGAATCTCTCTTTATTTATTAGTCAATTTTAGCATCTATGTTTATATGAATTTCTTATTTGATCATAAGTGCATATTGAGTTCTTATCTTATTTTTCTAGTTTAATTTCAAGTTACATTCAAGATGTTTATGATTTTCCCTTTCATCCATATGATGATAACTTAGCTCTTCTTTTTATTCATAGCTATGATTTACCCTCTCCCAAAATTGGTCCTGCAAATGAGGGCACATTGGTGCAAGAAGACAATATGAACACTTATTTTCAAAGATCTCCCTTTTAAAGATGAAGCTTTAGAGAATGATGTTCATCCTTCTCCTAAAATGTACCTCCCCCATATGGATCATTTGATGCAAGGAGATGATATTGTAGCTAGCATTCCTATTGATACTAGACCTTATTTTATTTCAATGACCTCCCCCCTAGAGTTGAAGCATTAATAAGATATGATTGTCCCTTTCCTAAAGTTTGTCTTAATCATGAAAATACCTTAGCACAAGAGGACGATATGATTTCCCATCATTATAATATTTCCCATGCTCTCTCTCTAAAAAATGAAGAACCTTAAAAAGATCAAATTAATGCAATTCATCTTGCTGAGAACCCTAAGCTTGTTGTCCACCTTCATTTTAAGATGTATCTCAACCTCAATAAAAACTAACAATTATTGATAAGGGTGGAGTGAATCATCAACCTAATTATCATGTAGTTCCTTACACATAAGTGTTTAATTTAAAAGATAACAAGAACATACAAATTGAGGCACAATATACGTTTTTAGTTATTTTAACCCTATCTCCAATTTAGACAAATACATCATCTCCTACTAAAGATGTTTCTACAGAGGAACTCTTGGAGGATGATTTGGGGTCATTAAATTTCACACTCTTATTTTTTTTTAAATCTAAGATGCCTAAATTTGACACTCAAAACTTTTATCCTATCATATGTTTAGATGTCTATTGGGTCCCTTTAAACATAAATCCAATCCCACCTAAGATCAAACCCTCTCCTCTAGACATTTCACATCTATAACTAATCCTACACATGGATACAATGAACATCTATAACTAATCCTACACATGGATACAATGGACATCTATAACTAATCCTACACATGGATACAATTGAATTGGGCCCCATATTTTAGTCACTCGTACACCTCTATATTTAGTGTTCATTTCTATGCCTATTATAAAGTTTTCGTATGTGCATTAGTTTGTTAAGTATTTTATCTTTTCATTTATAACATATCTAGATCTTAGTTGAATATCATTTTAAATCCATACGCTTTCCAAATAAACGAAGGAATAGAAGCCTTAAGGTACCATTTGACTCTCTTTGGAAAGACTTAGTCAAATTGAATCACATTTTTGTGGCTTCATATTCCAATGTTTGTGTGAAAGTAGATCTTGGATTTAATCATATCTTGCTTCATGTTTATCCTAAATAACTATTAGTACTAAAATTACTTCATCTAGTTTGTTTATAAGATATACTTTGTCTTCCTCTTCAACTTGATGACACAAAAAACTTGACAGCAATCCAAGTTTTAATATTATGTTATATGTAGTAAACCTCAATGTGATGCAATAAAAAGGGAGAACTTGGATATAAAATAAGTATAAATTAAATTATACTAAATTATATACATTCATAATTATATACACCCATTACTTTATATTGGCTTATAGATGTCTATATTAAATTTTGCAAGCTTTACTCTAACTTAAATAATCTTATTTATCTCATTTGAATTTAACTTGAATATGATTCACACTCTTATCTCCTACTTTTACCTTGTTTATATAGCATCTTGAAATATTTTTCATAATGCCAAGCTCCATCATATGTTTTTATAATAATACTAAATTATCTTATTCTCAAGAATTTACCTTTTAATTTTATAATATTTTATACTTTTATATCTTTTTCAAGCATATTAGACATGAACTAGGTCTATCTATGATGTATATAATGGGTATATGAGTCTTGAAATAATTGAAATCATATTTATGTTACCTCAAAACCTTCTATATCTAGCTAACATTACCATTATCTCATATTCTACATTACTCCTACTACCATTTTTTAACCCTGTAGTAGTTCTCATAGCTACACTAGTACACACTATCCATTGTTTATCCCTTCTCCAATTTCCCACATTCTTCTATATTACCTTCATTACTATCTAACTAATCACAACTCCTATTGGTCGTTGTACATTCATACATCTACCATCCTTTCTTGTTCTATATCTATTTCTTGTGCAATCCCTCAATCCATTCCCATCCAGGCACTGCATTATCCTCCCTATTCTATTTCCCTTTGCTAGCTTATTATGTCTTATAAGTCTCATATTTCTCACACATATACAACCTCCATCAATTCTCATGAATATGCTAACACTTCTCACAACCATTCATATACACTTAAAAGTGCCTTTCAACATTCTCTTATCAACCATCCATCCTCTACCCTAGATCTACTAATTCATAATTGAAATCAACAAGAGAATAGAGTAGAAGAAAGAACCAATAGGAAAGGCAATGATGAATTCAAAGATGCTCAATATACTCCAGGGATTTATTATAATGTTATAAATCTGCTACTTATTGTCACGACCCTTGGTGTCAAGTTCTGCAAATCAACATATACGACCCTTTTTAGATTTTAATAACATTTTGAGATATTTTAGGACGTGGAATAAAAATAATGATTTTCTGAATTCACATATGTAGGGTAAAGGCAATTGTGCAATGTGACTCCAACTTAAAATGAGAAAACATCTTTAAATAAATATAAGATAGGGGACTAAGTAGATATTTTAGTAACTTATTTTTCTAATAAAATAACTTATTTATATATTAACAAATGTCCATTTTTACACTTGAAAAGGTAAATGGAGCTCAGGAATAAAATTAATTAAATTTTGGCCACAATCTGAAATATCTTGGTATGCTTTTGAGGAGTTAATTTTAATTATATATATATATATATATATATATATCTTTTGTTCTTTTCATAAAAAAAAGGGTAAATTAATAATGACCTACTAATGATTAATTAGCAAATGTGTATCTGTCTTTGGAATTTAGTTGTACTTATGCCAAACTTATTTTAATAGGTAATTTTTCCATTTATTTAGCTATTCATTAAGAACATGTCGGTGGAGTGGGTAGTGAAGAGTAACTGGGGAGTTTTGAATTATGGCTATAGTGGGAAAAATATGACATGCATTCTTTAATGGGGAGTTACATTTGGAAAAGGGATCTCTCTCTCTGCTTTTCAAAAGGAGGAAGAAAAGGCATTTTGAGAGGGAATCCTGTGAAAATGGTGGCTGTGAAAGTTTGGATGGGGGAAGTTGGAATGCAATGGGAGGAAAAATTTTGGGAGATTCGAATGATCATCTTCAGAGGAGGATTTTTCTGCATTCCTATGAATTTTTGGCGGGGCAGTAATTTGAGGGAGGAGGAAGGAATCTAGAGAATTTATGAGACGGGCATCATAGCAAGTTGATGAGGAGAAGATGGAATTGGCATTAGGCAAGGAAAATGGAGCATGAAACGTCCAAGGGGTTCATAGTTAAGTTCATTCCTTACCATTGATTTTAGGATATAATCATAAATGGTTACTGCAATTATTAACGATTATGCCTTGCATTACATAAGGGATTAATATATTCTTACTAAAGCACTTATACAACGAATTTGTTCTGCTTTCTATCAATAACCATTGATGCATTTTTTTTTTTAAAAAACCCCTTCGTGTTGTTGTGTACAAATAACGAATTCATTTTTTTGTGCATGTCCGGCAATCATTGTAGGTTGCATGACCTTGGTTTCTAAGAGATTTTTTTGTGAAATAGAACACACGCCCTGCTTGTGCAACCACGTTTTTTTTGGCAAGTTTGTAACTTCAGGGATGATAAACATTATTCCTCTATTATACTTTGATTGTTTTCCTTTGATTGTTTTCCTTTCATTATTACAACTTCTGAAAAATAATACATTTTCCCTTTTACTTTGATGGAAGTCCAGACTCTATACCCCTTTTTGAAGTCCCAATTTTAGCTCAGGCAAGTAGAATGTTGATTTGGAAATTGCTTAAAATTTCCTAAATCCTTTTTCAACAACACATTGAACGTAATTCTCAAATAGCCATCCTTTCCTAAGCATCCACATTTTACATACATGTGTGCCAATGTATTTTTAAACTATATCATTGTTGAGAAACATGTGTCTCAAAATTGCGGTCTTTTTCTGGAAAATTCCAGAATTTGTTTGAGGTAGTTTTCCACATGTTTATGCATTGGAAAATGGTTAGTGAGTTGTTAAAAATGAATCTTGTCCATAGTAGAATATAGGTGGGCCATTTTTAGAGCCTTAATGACTCATTTTGTGACTTTTAAGAGGGTCTAAGCTAGGGGACAAAATTATGGACGGGATTACTATTTTAACCTGGTTGTTTTTCCATTTTGGAAATGTAAATGTCAAAAATGGGCACCATGTGGCATGGTGGTTAAGCCCATGGTTTTGTAAAACCACAAGTGGTTTCCAGGTTGTAAAATCACTATAAAAGGAGGGCTTGGGGAGGAGTTTGATAATTGAGTTTTTGCAAGACTGGATGCTAGAAGGAGTCTCTCTGAGTTCGAGTTGTGGTGATGCGCTCCTATAAGAACTTGCATTACAAGTGTATTGTAATCAGCTTGATTTGATAATACATTGTGCGAGTTTTGGAGGGTGGGGTTTTTCTCCCAGAAGGGTTTCCCCACGGTAATCACTATGTTATGTGTTCATTGCTATTTTGTTTATGCTTTATTGTGCATTTCTTGATATCTTAGTAATATTTAAGTTGAAAGTTGCATAACCGTCCTCTCAAGATTAGCGTAGGAAGCGTTTCTACACACCTTTGCTTCCTTACAAGTGGTATCAGAGCCTAGCCAGTTTTGGTTCTATTTGTTGGGTACAGGGTTTTTTGAGCTAATCAAGGTTTGAGTGGGAGCTTGTGCAGAGTTTTTCATTTCTGTATTGCAGGATCGTAAAGATGGCAAGTATATCAGGGAGGATTGATGTAGAGAAGTTTTCTGGCACAAACTTTGAGATGTGGAAGCTGAAGATGGAAGATCTGTTGATTGATCGAGATCTATGGGATGCGATTGATGAGAATAAGCATAGGCCCGCAGATCCGACTTTAGCCGCACACTATGATGTGACTGATAGAAAAGCTAAAGGTATCATAAGATTGTGCCTTGCAGACTCAGTTCTGATTAATGTCCATGAAGAATCTACTGCGAAGAAGCTTTGGAAGAAGCTAAGTGAGATCTACCAAGCGAAATCACTTGTGAACAAGATCTTCTTAAGGAAGAAATTGTACTCTTTGAGAATGGAAGAAGGTGGACGAATTTCTAAGCATCTAGAAAGCTTTAATATGTTGGTAACTCAGTTGACCTCTGTTGGGGTGCCAATGGATGAAGAAGAAAGGTGCCAAATCTTGCTATGTTCGTTGCCAGACTCATGGGACAGCCTTGTGATGGCCATAGGGAGCACTGCAGTCGTCTTGAAGATGGAGGATGTTGTTGGTTCTCTACTTTTTGAAGAGATGGCAAGGAAGGTCTCTCTGAATGCCAAAGAGGCTTTGAGTGTTCGAGGAAGACCAAAAGAAAGAGGCAAGAATGAAAAGCAGCATGGCCATTCTAAGTCCAAGAATAAGGGGAGATCAAAATCTCCTGGTAAGTCCAAGGTAATTTGCTAGAATTGTGGAAAGCCCGGACATTTCCGAAAGGACTGTAAAGAAGAAAAGAAGAAGAAGAAGAAGAAGCAAGATTCTGATTCTAAGTCGGAGAAGGAAGATGGAGATTCTTTTATTGCAGCCTTGGCCACTCGTGCAGGTGACAATGCATGGTTAATAGACTCAGGTGCATCTTTCCACATGACTCCTAATAGAAACTGGTTTAGTAAGTATGAAAATTTTGATGGTGGTAAGGTGTATTTGGGTGATAACTTAGTACTTGATATTGTTGGTCATGGAAGTATTCGTGTGAAATTTTTTGATGGTAGAATTAGAAGATTTGATGGTGTATTGCATATCCCGGGACTAGCAAGGAATTTTTTATCTGTTAGCAAGCTAATAGATGTAGGTGTGCATGTACAGTTTTCTAAAGTAGGTGTGAAACTGGTAAGAGGTGCTATGGTGATAGCAAGAGGAAGCAGATTGGGTACACTATACCAGCTTGATGCATGCACAGTTGAGTGCAATAGTACTTCTGATAAGATTGTGAAAAAGACTACTCAGTTGGAAAAGGAGAGGGTTTCTCTTTCAACAGATGGTCGTGGTTTTTGGGTACCCAAGGGTGCTCTATCTACCGAATCAAAGTTGCCTACAGAGAAGACCATGTTATGGCACCAGAGACTTGGCCACATAGGTGAGAAGGGTCTACGGACCTTGAAAAATAAGAACCTTGTTGATGGGTTGAATGATTGCAATCTTGAATTTGATTTTTGTGAGCATTGTATCTATGGTAAACAAAACCACATTTAGTTTTACTCGAGTTCTCATAAGTCTTCATGTATTTTGGATCTAATCCATTCAGATGTATTTGGTCTAGTTGATGTTCCTTCTATTGGTAGATCAGTTTATTATGTTTCTTTCATTGATGATTTCAATAGAAGAACATGGGTTTATTTTCTTAGGAGTAAAACTGAAGTTTTCAGTCATTTCAAAGAATTTAAAGCAATGGTTGAGTTGCAGACTGGAAAGAAAATAAAATGTTTGAGAACTGATAATGGTGGTGAATTTTGCTCCAATGATTTTGACACATTTTGTAAAGATTGTGGTATTAAAAGAGAGAAGACAACTCCGTATTCTCCACAACAGAATGGAGTTGCAGAAAGAATGAATAGGACCTTGATGGAAAAGGCTAGGAGTATGCTGAGTGGAGCTGGACTAGAACCAAAGTTCTGGGCTGAAGCTGTAGCCACTGCCTGCTACCTGATAAACAGGTCTCCTACATCAGCTCTTGTTGATAAGACGCCAATGGAAGCGTGGTCGGGCCACAAGCCTTCACTTAGACATCTGAGAGTGTTTGGTTGCGAAGCATATGCTCATGTGCCAAAGGAGAAGTAGACAAAATTGGACAACAAAGTTGTTAAATGTATTTTCATCAAATACAGTTATGGTGTAAAAGGATACAAGCTTTGGAATCCTATTGAACAAAAGGTATTTTATTCAAGAAGTGTTATTTTTAGAGAAACTAAGCTTTCTTCTGTTACAGTGCAGCTAGAACAAACAGAACAAAAGAAAGATGTGATTCAACTACCTGCTACACCAGAGAAAGTTGAATTGAGGCCCTTAGAAAGACAAGAAGTTGAGGAGAGCTCTATGAGTTCTGAATCATCAGAGGAAGAAGAAGTACCTGAAACTAAACCTGAAGCTGAACCTGAACTAGATCTTGCTCGAAGGTCTACTAGACAAAGGAAACCACCTGAAAGGTATGGGTATTCTCCTGATGATTGGAGATGCATATTTGCATTGAATGCTAACATTGATGAACCAAGATCTATAGAAGAGGCTCTTGGTATGAATGATTTAGAGTCCTGGAAAATAGCCATGGATGAAGAAATGGCAGCTCTTAAGAGGAATGAAACATGGGACCTTGTACCATTGCCTGAAGGACGAAAGCCTGTTGGTTGTAAATGGGTGTTCAAGAAGAAGATGGGCTCAGATGGAAGCATTGAGAAGTATAAAGGACGTTTGGTTGCAAAAGGTTACTCTCAGGTTGAGGGAGTAGATTATGGTGAGATTTTTTCTCCAGTAGCCAAAATGACATCCATTAGATTTTTACTTTCTATTGCAGCAGCCTATGATCTAGAGATCAAGAAAATGGATGTGAAAACAACTTTCCTTCATGGAGATTTGGAAGAAGAAATTTACATGACATAGCCAGAGCACTATGTGATGAAAGGTAAAAGTCATTTGGGCTATAAGTTGAATAAATCCTTGTATGGTTTAAAACAGAGTCCTAGGATGTGGTGCCAGAAGTTTGATACATATGTGTTGAGTTTGGGATTTGCGCGATCTAAATCTGATCACTGTATATATTTTAAATCTGATGGTGATCGTTTCTTGGTCATTGCCCTGTATGTCGATGACATGTTGTTTATTGGCAAAGGAAAAGGTTTGATTGCAGAGTTAAAATCTCAGCTCTCGATAAAGTTTGAAATGAAAGATCTTGGTGTAGCTAGGCACATTACTGGAATGGAGATTGTAAGAGATAGACAAAACAGAAAGCTATGGCTAGGCCAGAGCAAGTATGTTGGTACTATTTTGAAAAGATTCAATATGCAGGATTCAAGACCATTGAGTGTTCCTATTACAATGGGAACAAAGCTTTCTAGTTCACAGTGTCCTACATCCCCATTGGAGATGGAAGAGATGAGTCGAGTACCATATCAGAGTGTTATTGGAAGTTTTATGTATGCTATGGTCTGTACAAGACCAGACATTGCCCGAGCAGTGGGAGTTCTTTCTCGTTATATGTCTAATCCAGGAAGAGCACATTGGGATGCAGTAAAAAGAGTTTTCAGATACTTGAGGGGTACTTCAGAGTACTCGATATGTTTTCATGGAACAGGAAATGAGCGTTCCTTAGATATTCGAGGCTATGTGGATTCAGACTGGGCCGGTGATGTTGATAGAAGAAGATCCACCAATGCATATGTGTTTACATTATTCGATGGTGCAATCAGTTGGATGAGCAAGCGACAGGCTATGGTCTCTTTGTCCACTACTGAGGCAGAATATATGGCAGCTACTCATGCCTGTAAGGAAGCCATCCGGCTAAAGAGATTGTGTTCAGATATAGAGTTCAAACAAGGTGCAGTGACAATTTACAGTGACAATCAGAGTGCAATCTGCCTAGCGAAGAACCCTACTTTTCATGCCAGGACCAAGCACATTGATGTACAATATCATTTTGTGAGAGATGTGATTGAGGATGGCAAGGTGAAGCTGGAAAAGGTAGAAACTTTGGTGAATGTTGCTGATGCATTAACTAAGCCCGTGAGCACAGAGAAATTCAGATGGTGTTCAGAGTCTATGGGCCTCTCGGCCCCTAGCAATTAAGTCCATGATATTTTGGATCCCCTGACTCTTGCAAGGTGTTCGACAAGTGGGAGAATGTTGAGAAACATGTGTCTCAACCTTGCAGTCTTTTTCTGGAAAATTCCAGAATTTGTTTGAGGTAGTTTTCCACATGTTTATGCATTGGAAAATGGTTAGTGAGTTGTTAAAAATGAGTCTTGTCCATAGTAGAATATAGGTGGGCCATTTTTAGAGCCTTAATGAGTCATTTTGTGACTTTTAAGAGGGTCTAAGCTAGGGGACAAAATTATGGACGGGATTACTATTTTAACCTGGTTGTTTTTCCATTTTGGAAATGTAAATGTCAAAAATGGGCACCATGTGGCATGGTGGTTAAGCCCATGGTTTTGTAAAACCACAAGTGGTTTCCAGGTTGTAAAATCACTATAAAAGGAGGGCTTGGGGAGGAGTTTGATAATTGAGTTTTTGCAAGACTGGATGCTAGAAGGAGTCTCTTTGAGTTCGAGTTGTGGTGATGCGCTCCTGTAAGAACTTGCATTGCAAGTGTATTGTAATCAACTTGATTTGATAATACATTGTGTGAGTTTTGGAGGGTGGGGTTTTTCTCCCAGAAGGGTTTCCCCACAGTAATCACTGTGTTATGTGCTCATTGCTATTTTGTTTATGCTTTATTGTGCATTTCTTGATATCTTAGTAATATTTAAGTTGAAAGCTGCATAACCGTCCTCTCAAGATTAGCGTAGGAAGCGTTTCCGCACACCTTTGCTTCCTTACAATCATCACGTTGGCAACGGTGGAAGAATTTGTTGGTCTCTTACCTTTCATTGTTTTCCTTGATGTCAGCATGTGGTGATTAAGATGATAGGTTGGATCTTTGACTTCCTGGTCTATGTGCAGATCCTTACATAGTGACTTCTTGCCTGTGGGTACTTGGATGTAACACTTGGCAATTATGACTTATGTTTTTGTAGTGGTTGAGTTATCCCACTTGGTAGTTGGTTTTCACGAGAGTTACTTGATTAATAGCATTTCTTTTGGCAAGTGGGCAGTTTTATCTTAGGTAATATCTTTTCACTGGGCACTTGATATTTTTCTGACTTGAAACATCTTTGTTATTTAGTTTGGGGCTTGTATATCATACTTCATCTTTCTTTCAAAAGCATCTTCAAACCCTAGCCGTCATGGATGTTTCGCAACTTCTACCAGATAGTTTCTTCAGTGTTTCAGTTGGCTTGGTTTGATACATCATCATGAACAAGAAAGTGATCATCGAGAACAGGTTGGTTTGGCTTGTTTCATCATCATGTACAAGAGAGTGGACTTAGAGAAAAAGATGTATACGCTCCATTTAGGCTTTTTAGTTTCTTCTTTTTGACTTTTTGCCTGCATAGTCAGGTATTCTTTCAGTTTTACAAGCAAAACCAAGATTCAGATTACTGTTAAATCAAAGGGTTTATTTTGGACAGTTGGTTAAAAAGTTAGTTTCATAACTTCTCTTCAGTTATGAGTATTTCATTTTCGAAGAAAGGCATTTGTTTTTTTCGTATGTTAGAAGATATGCACACACACACACACACACACACACACACAGATATATATATATATATATATATATGAAGAAAAGTTTTTGAAACGTTTCTCAGTTGCTCTATCTTATTACTTTTGCTAAATATTGAAAACAAAGAAAGAGATTTTTGAAAGAAGTTTTAAAGAAGTGCTTTTGTGTTTCTGCAATATTATGTTTGACGGTTTTGATCAACAGTGTATTGTTCAAGGATATTTCATTGAAATGTTACTATAAGTTGTCATCAACCATGATTCTAGAACCATAGATACAATGCAGTTGTAGGGTTAGTATTGAGAGAAACTTCTCACAGGTCCTTAAGATTGTAAGATGTTGAGTTCAGACTCCATCAAGGCACTTTTCATTGAATTTGTTTTTGAACTATGGTTGACATTTTAGAAGGTGTTGAGTAGAGACCCCACCATTATGATAAGTTGAAGTTTTGAGATGGAATAAAGCTGACAAGCTACGAGTGGTTTTTTATACCCCATGAGGGTTTTTCCACTCATGAAATTCATTTTTTTGTATAATGTTTCTGGGAAATTTTGTCACCTTTCATGTTCATTCATTTGGTCAGGCTCTGATACATAATGTCATTCATTTATATGCAAATTAGTGTCAGTAAAAATCTGCAGTGATAATTGCATGTGAATTTATTTTTGGTTCATCTGTTAGTTACAGTAAAAAGATGTGTCACATAGAGCATATGTAGATTGTTTCTTCTTTGGTCTTGAAAGGATTGAATATCTTTGATTAGCAGTTCTATGTTTCTAATTTAATGCAAACTTTTTATTGTGTTAGAAACAAATCTTAAAGGTTACCTAGTTTTTAGATTTTGAAATTTATCACACTCTGATTCACCCCCCCCCCTCCCCGCTCTCAGAGTGAAACCACTTCCAACAAGTGGTATGAAAGCATAGGGTCCTGCACTTTTTTAGTCTTCCTAGGATAGATCCTGGTCTTGGAAGTTTCTTAGTCATGTCTCAAGAGGGGTCATCTGTTACTAGAGCTCCATTGTTTGATGGAACTGATTTTGTATTTAGGAAAATCAAAGTGGAAACATATCTGATACCTATAGACCTAGATGTCTGGAATAGTGTTTGTAATAAATACACAATTCCTATTACTATACCAATAGATCCTGATGGGAAAAAACAATATGAAATGAATGCTAGAGCCAAACATGCTATATTGTGTGGGCTCACTAAAGATGTCTTTTTTAAGATCATGCATTGCAAATCTGCACATGAGATTTGGGAAAAACTTGAAAACATCTATCAAGGAAATGAAAAAGTGAAACAGTAAAAACTACTCACTCTCAAAACTCAGTTTGAGGAAATGAGAATGAAAGATGATGAAAAAATTTTTGATTACTTTCTAAGGATTGATGAATTTGTAAATGGAACGAGAGGATTAGATGAAGAGGTAGAATAATTCATAGTGGTTAAGAAAGTTACTAGAACTTTGTTGACTAAATATGAAACAAAAGTTTATTCCCTAGAAGAAAAGAAAAATTTCAATAAGCATACCCTAGATGATATTCAAGGAACCTTGACTGCATTTGAAATGAGAATAAATAAAGTTGACAATGCCAATTCATCAATAAAAGAGTCTTCTTTCGAAACAAAGAAGAAAGAGGATGTGAATAGTGAATCAGAATAATCTGATTATTTAGAAGCTCTATTAGTATGAAAGCTCCAAAAAAAATACAGAAATAAACTGCCTCTAAAATGTTTTGCATGTGGCAGAGCTGGTAAATTTGCAGCCCAATGCCCTTACACTGAACAAAATGATGATGATCATCAATTTGAAAAACATTACAAGAAAAAGGTTTTCAGCCCTAAGAAAAAATTCAACTTTAACAGTTCTAAAAATAAAAAGAGTCTACTCTGCAAAGAAGACTCCGATGATGAGTCAGATGACTCTTTGGGTGACGAAGGTGAAACCTTGTTCATGGCTGAAATTGATTCATCTAAGACTACAGACAATAAAACAATGGATAAATCAAATAGTCATTCAGATTCTAAGAACTGTGAGATAAATCTTGAAGGTGAACTACTTTGTGCTCTTCAAGAAATTAAAAAACTCAAGAAACTCATCTCCTCCCAGGAGAAAAGTTCAAATAATTTGACTATTTCTTTTCAAACTGAGTTAGATGACTCCAAAGAGTTATAGAGAAACTTATATCAATACTTTCTGACAAAGAACAAGATATTCTAACACTCAAACAATAGATTAATTCTCTTAAAAATTAGGTTGAAGATCATGAAAGAACTATTCACTTGCATAACATGCTAGGGAAACAAAAACAACTCACCAACGTAGGTGAATGCTCAAATTCTGCAGGTCAGAATATAAAAATTGATAATAAGGAGCATCTATTTGGAAACAAATGAAATAATTTCAGATTTAATCCTTTATTCAATGGATATTGTTTTTTCTATAATAGATTTGGTCATAAAGTGAGCACCTGCTTTGGTCATCAAGTTTTGGTCAAAATCAATATTTTGGTTTTCTTAAAACAATCAGGTGTTTTAAGTGTAATGCTATTGGTCATACTTCAAATGAGTGCAGATAAAATAATTCAAGTACTCGAAAGGTTTGGAAATCCAAACAAGTTAATAAGATAGAAAAATCCATGCTTGTCCAAACTACTCTTCTTTGTAGTAAGGAAACTTTCTGGGTTGTTGATAGTGGTTGTTCTAACCACATGGCAGGAGATAAAGACAAGTTCTCAAACCTTGAAAACTATATTGGGGGTGTTGTAAAGTTTGGTGATAATTCTAGGATACAAATAAACATAGAGGGTCTCTATTGCTAAATGATAATACACCTCTTCATGATGTGTATTATGTAGAAGGCCGTAAACACAACCTTTTAAGTGTCAGTCAGATTTGTGATAGTGGGTACAAAGTCTCATTCAACTCACAAGGTTGTGCAATCAAAAAAAAATCCTGTAAAACAATTGCAACAGGACTAAGAACACATGGCAATGTATACAATCTCCTTGACTCATCAAATCATGAAATAAATGAAGGTATGTGTCTTATGGGTCAAGTTGAAGATACCTGGTTGTGGCATAAACATCTATGGTGTAGGAGAAATTCATGACTAAGATAATAAGAGCAATAAAGGCTAAAGGACGAACATGAGAATGTGACCTTTCAATCTATGTAATAGGGTAGTCTTGTTTGTTTGATGTTTGATTTGTTTGTAATAAACCACACCTTGTTACCCAATGACATGGATTTGGCAAATTGATAAGCCACCATGGGCAGATGGGCCTAGGGACATTTGGTTGAGTGTTTTCTAGGTTTTTATGTGTTGGAGATTGTCTTAGCAAGGTTTAGGACATGTTGAAACATCTCTAGGTAGGTGGATTTAACATATGTCAAAAGTTGCTCAACATGACAACTTTTGTTGACAACTTTTAATGACAACTTTTGGTTACAAATAGCAACTTCCTTCCAATGGTCACCTCGGTTCAAAAGGTGTTTGATAACCATTGAGGAATATATAAAATGTCATCCCCAATCATCATTGGGAGGAGAGAATGACTTTGTAAACTTTTGGCATCATTGAAGTAATATATTTATGATAATTTCCTGCAATTTCGTTATTCTACACGGTGTATTGTACTTTACAATCATTTTGGAGTTAGGAAACCAGTGGGATTTGTTAGAGTGGAAAATCACCTTTCATATGCATCAATTTTGAGGTCCTAAATCACCAATACAAGGAAGAAATCGGCAAATTTCTAGAAGTGTTCTAAATTTGACAGTTTTGTCTAGGGTTTTGCAAAGAAATGGCCTTACCTTGCTGATCCTTCATTGGTGGTTCATGGCTTTGGAAGGGATGAAAGTATGGCCAATTTATTTTAGTATTTTGAAGGTCATTTGCAGGTTAGGACCAGTCAGAGGTGAGGGTTTGATGCATTAAGGTGGGCAACTCCATGTGGCCACCGTGCAAGAGTAAGAAAACAGGTCTCACATCAGGGGTTAAAGGTCTGATCATGGTCTAAGACTTAGGAATTGGTTTATTTTAAATGGCTTAAGAGTATTCCTTTAGTTTTTTTTGTGACTTAAGGTATGTGTCTACACACTCCTTTGTAAAATAGGCCTAATTGGGCTATTCTGGTCTCATAACCAAAGTAGGGTTTGGATTCTTGTGTTCCCTACTGGTAATAACCCTTAGGATATGTTTTGTAACTCCCAAAAGGGTATCCAAATCCAATATTTTTTGTCTGGTATTTTGGATAAATAAAGAGTTAAGTGTGGAAAATCGGTCTGGTAGGATTACTAGGTTTTGTAGGCCTTGTTGCAACAGTTACCCAAACCGGTAGACGTAACCTAAATTCAATGATTGAAGAAGGTCTCCTTGACCTAGGGGACTTAAAATAAAACCTTAAATAGCCATTGTTTCATTGGAGAAGGGACCAAACCATTGTTGATCATAGGGTCCTTGTACCAGTGAATAAAAGAGACCTTATATCGGTAGTCTTTTGTTTGGAAGAAAGGGATGTGGGACTTGTCAAACTGATATTCCTTAACCCCTGGGAGTAGTGTGTGATTGCTAGGGTCCTTGGTGTGTTCTTGGATTAGGGTAACCTATCCTATACCTATACTGGGACTCTGTATCAGATTGGTATCAAAGCATAGGAGGAATCCTTTTGGGAAGAAGAATAGTACATGTCAGCAAAAGAATCAGAGGGTGAGGCTAGCAGAATACCTCCAAAGGTGACAAATGTGGAACCTACCAAAATGGTGCAAGAGAACATAGAAGAAAATGATCGTCTTAGAAGGTTGATTGAGAACTTGGAAGGTAGTCTGGAGAGAAGACCTGTTGGCTCAGGGAAAGTGGAAGAAGAATAAAAGGAAGTTCCTGCAGAGCATAGGTACCTAGTCAATGCCTTGAAGTCTATGGAGAGGAGAACCATGGACTAGAAATCAAACCATCCTATTTTCAGTGGGAAGATGGATGTCGATGGAGTGATGGACTAGATAGAGTTCTTAAACAACTTCTTTGAATGTGAAGACATTGTTGACAACCAAAAGATGAATATTGCCAAGTCAAAAATGTAGGGAGCAACCTTGACATGGTGGAATTTTGTGCAAGGAGAAAGAGTGAAAGAGGGAAGAGGAATGAACACCTCTTGTAAGAAGATGATTATAGAGATCAAGGAAGTATATTTACCTGAGGACTATGAAGTCCAATTACACAAGAGAAGGCAGAATCTCAAACAAAAAGAGATGGATGTGTGTGCCTATACTGAAGAATTTTAGAAATTGAGTATAAAGTCTAAGAAGGTTGAAGATGAAAGTGAAAGAGTGGCAAGGTATCTAAACCACCTAAGGTGGAACATACAAGAAGAGTTGAACCTCTTCTGCCCTGACACTGTTCATAGATGCTATCAATTAGCATTAAAGGTAGAGGAGAATCTCAAAATAATACAAGAGCAGAGCAGTAGAGGAAGGGGTAAGCAACCAAGAGGAAGGAGCAACTTCAGAGGAAGAGGATCAAAATTTGAATTTCAAGGAGAGAGTAGTCAAGACTCCTCAAGAAATGACTGCAACAACAAAGGCAACTTCAGAGGAAGATCATCGGGAAGAGGAGTGGGACCAATAAAATGCTTTAACTGCAACCAAGAGGGACACATTGTTGGTAGATGGCTGGAGAAGATGGGGTCTAGTTCCCAAGGAGAAAGGAGAGCCAATCTAGCTCAAGAATTAGATTGCCAAGGAAGTAGTAAACCTGATTCATATGGTTATCCAAAGATAGGAGAGACACTAATGTTGAGAAGAACCCTCTTGAAGGTACCAACACCAATGGAGCCACCTCAGAGGAAGTCTATACTCCACACCACTTGCCAATCAGGAGGAAAGGTATGCAAAGTTTTGATTGACTCAAGGTCTACTGAGAATTTTGTGTCAATAGAAATGGTAGAGAAGTTGAAATTGAGGAGGATACCCCATCCATACCCCTATAAGGTATCTTGGCTCACAAAATGGCAACAAACTCTTGTAGAAGAGCAGTCATGGGTAGAATTCCAGATAGGAGCATATAAAGATAAGATTTTGTTTGATGTTGTTAACATAGATGCTTGTCACCTCTTGTTTGGAAGACCATGTCAGTATGACCTCAGAGCACACCATGATGGCTTTAGGAATACCTATTTCATCACAAAGAATGGCAAGGTCATAGAGCTACTACCCTTGACTGAAAACAATGAATAGTAGAAAGAAATTGAGTCTAAAGTGATGATGATGGAGGAAAAACCATTCCTCAAGGAGATAAAGATGGAAAAAGGAATATGCTTTTCATTACTTCCAATACCAACCTTAAAGGAGAAGCCTGCTACAGATGACAGAGCAGAAGGAAAGGAAAAGGATCTCAGTCCGAAAGTGAAGGAGATCATTGGTAGATACTAAGGAATAGTTGCAGATGGAGTACCAAGTAATTTGCCACCAATGAGAGAGATCAGTCACTGCATTGACCTGATCCCAGGGGCTACATTGCCTAACAAGGCTACATACAAACTCACACCACAATAAAATGAGGAGATGGCAAGGCAAATTCAAGAGTTGCTAGATTTTTCCCTGATTGGAAAGAGCCTTAGCCCATGTGCAGTACCTACAGTTTTGGCACCCAAAAAGGATGGAACATGGACGCTTTATACTGACTCAAGAGCTCTCAACAAGATCACCATAAGGTATAGATTTCCAATGCCTAGGATAGAGGATTTGCTTGATTGTTTTGGGGTTGCAAAATATTTTTCTAAAATTGATTTAAAGAGTGGGTACCACCAAATTAGAATTAGGCCTGGTGATGATTGGAAAACAACCTTCAAATTAAATGATGGGTTGTATGAGTGTAAGGTTATATCATTTGGCTTGTCTAACGCCCCAAGTACATTCATGAGATTTATGAATGAATTTTTGAAAGAATTCACAGGGAAGTTTGTAATAGTGTATTTGGATGACATCCTAGTATTCAACAGGACAAAGGAAGAACACTTGAGGCATCTAGACATGGTTTTGAAAAGGTTGAGTGAAGAGGAATTGATGATCAATATGGAGAAGTGTTTGTTCATACAAGAAGATCTCATCTACTTAGGATTTGTGATCTCCAAAGGTCACTTAAAGATGGATCGAGATAAGGTAAATGCAATTCTTTCTTGGCCTACTCCTAAGACTATTAGTGAAGTTAGAAGTTTCCATAGATTAGCCACATTTTATAGAAAGTTCATAAGAGGTTTCAGTCAGATATGTTCTCTAATGTTGGAAACCATAAAAGGTGGTCAAAAGTGCAGGTTTTCTTGGACAAAGGAGGCAGATGAGGCATTTGAAACTCTCAACAAAAAGGTAGCTCAACAACCGATACTTGTTTTACCTGATTTTAACAAAGTGTTTCAGATTGAATGTGATGCTAGTCATGTGGCCATAGGAGCAATCATAAGCCAAGAAGGCAGACCTATAGCAATCTTTAGTGAAAAGCTCAATGAGGCAAAGAGAAAATATTCTTCTTATGACCTAGAAATGTATGCACTAGTTCAAGCTTTTAAAAAATGGAGGCACTATCTGCTACCAAAGGAATTTGTGGTCTATACTAACAATCAAACCTTGAGTTTCATTAAAATCCAAGAAAAGCTAAGCCATAAGCATATGAAGTGGGTAGAATCCCTACAAGCCTATACCTTTTCCATAAAACACAAGAAAGGAGTAGCCATCAAAGTGGTTGATGCATTGAGTAGGAGAGTGCTAACCATATCTGAAATCCAATTAGAAAGTGTCGTGCCTGTGAAGTGTATACCTGTAGCTGCAACACAAAACACTCAATAGATCATTACAAGCATGGTTAATGAATTTAAAGAAAAGAAAGATAAAACCATAGCTAAGCGATCTATCATCTCCTAGTAAATGTGAGTATGAATTCTGCTCTCAAATCTGGTTAGGCAAATTCCAGTGACTTGACTACACCTAGATGGAGGATTTAAATGATAAATGATGCATTCAAGATAGCAATGATAATGATTAAGCTACATGATTCCATGATTATGCTAGAAAATATGCTAAAATGATGCAATTAAGCTATGATAACAAATGTTCAAATGATAAACTAAGATTGCATATGCCTATAGTAACAATGCCTAAAATGCAAATGTGATGGGATCATTATTGCTCCAAAATGGGGTCTATTTATAGGATTTCCAAGGCCAGGGGTGAGGTGATAGGAAACAAAAGTCAAGATTAAGTCTGAAGATATCAATGGTGAAGTTGGAGGAGGTTGGAAAAAAGGTTAGATGAAAGGGAACATTTGCCATCTCTATGGTGACGAGTGTCAAGAATCTTCTAGAAGAGGTTTTATGAAAGGGAACATTTTCCATCTCTATGGTGACAAGTGTCAAGAAGCTTCTAGAAGAGGTTGGATGAAAGGGAACATTTGCCATCTCTATGGTGACAAGTGTCAAGAGACTTTTCTCATGAGAGAGCAAGTGTCTAAGGAAAGGGGACGTGGTGGTTAGGATGTGCAAGCTAGGATGGGGTTAATTAAAATCAGGGTTAAATGGAAGAGGTTAGGTTTAGAAGGGGTTAGGTTAGGTGGTTAGAAGTTAGGAGGCATGTGGGTAAATTTGAATTTAAAATTCAAATAAGACTAATTAATTCTCAATAACTCATAAATTGATTTGTTTTAATTAATTAGAAGATTAGAAGAATTAATTGAAGATGGAGGAAAATTAATTAATTTGAATTAATTAATCAAAGGGGATTGTGAAATGAACCTATTAAATAAATCCTTAGATTTATTAATAAGTAGATGAAAGGGGGAATTCAATCAAATTACTTAGTAAATTCAATTAAATTAGGAAGGGGGATTAATTAAATAATTGCTTATTTAATTAATTATCTTCAGACCATTTTTAGGTGTATACATTTTTCCCCTCTTTGAAGCGAGGTGTGATGATGCGTTGATTCAAAGAATAATCTACTTTTGATGACGATATTGGTTTGATAGGATGCCCCAACTCTTGATTGTGATACGACGATTCCCCCTCGGGAGATCAATTGAGATAATTGATCTTTGGAGTTTTTGGATTTTTTGCGAAATTGATATCCCGATTAGGAATGATTCGATGTTTGTAATTGTGGTTGATGAAAATGCGAGTTCTACAATCATGGTGATATGGTTCTTGATGATTGATAAAGCTTGATTGATTTGATTGATAAGATTGAAATTTAGTCTGGTTTCAGGAATGACACCTCCTGTATAAGACAAAGATGATCAAAGTGTCTAGTTTTAGGAACGATATATCCTATATAAGACATTATCAGAACGTCAAGTTTCAGGAAAGATACATCCTGTATAAGACATGATAGAATCGATTTAGATGTGATTGACTGATAGAATTGATAATATTGATTGGATAAAGAACTGACAATTTGTTGATATCAAGTTGTAGACAAATTTAGATATGCTGATGTTGGTTCTGTTGAGAGGGTAGCATAAGATTTTCGCTGGGTTGACAATATCTAGAGAGATATGAGTCATTATTTTGATTGTGTATACACTTATGATGATACCTTGATGATTCCTGCGATAGATTGAACCTTGGATAAAAGGAACATGTGGGATCCCATGCAAGAATGAAATGCAAGCTAAATACAAATGCAAATACAAAGCTACAAGCGGACTAGTCATTGGATTATTGTGTTTTTATCATCATTGAGTTTTTTAAAATATGGGAAGTGAGTGCAAACATCTATGATATAATTAAACCATGATGACATGAGCATTGCTTTCCTGGATTTTAATATGGCAAGTTAGCACAAGCATCGAGGTATAATTGAACCGAGATGACCTGAGTGTTGCTTGGGTAAAATAGGCAGTATTAATCATTTCAATACACAAATTGGGAATGTCTTTGATGATACTCTGATGATCATGTCCTGAGAAAAATTTGCACATATTAATGATTAATTTTCAGATAGCAGACAAGAAAAATGTCATGTTTCTTCCTTGTTCCTCTAGTCAGAGACATCCTGGAGTCACTCAGAAATCATGATAACGAAAATCAATATAGAAAAGTTGAACAATCATGTTAAAATCATTATCCAAAAGATATCAACCATTGAAAAGTGTGTGATGTGCTTAGATTGACTTTGTAATAGTTTGATGGTTGATAATTTGATCTCATGTTCAATGTTGGATACGTCTTAGTTCTCGCTTGATAAGAGTTGTCTAACCATTTGTTCTACTTGTTTGATTAAGCTCGGAATTGATCAAAAATTTTACCCCCAGCTAAGTGTAGGATTTTGCTCCAATCCTAGAAACAAATTCGTTATGATATACCCAATGATCCAAACCATGGCAAGAAGCCACCCGGGATGCCTGCGTATGTACAAAGCTTTGTGATGCATATTAACAACATTGATGTAAAATGAATACAAGCAGAAAAATGCATGAACTAATAGATGGAAGAGCTAGCTGACAAATAGCGCCTATTTTCCAGGTTTTCACCATCTATTTTTATTGCACTTTTTCTCATATTTGATTTTTTTTTGGATTTTCTATTTTTTCACTGTTTTTTTTTATTTTTTTGCTTTTTCACTGTTTTGGATTTTTTTTCTTTTTTAGACATAAAAATTCTTCAGATGCATGCTATTGATGGGTTCTTCAAGCTAATTTTCATCCTGTACTGATAGCTAATATGCTCCTGATCCGAATACTGTTGTGATCACAAATGGATCTAACCAACTTGGTTCAAATTTTCCTTTCTTTTCTCAATTTGCCTAGTTGCATGGATTTTCTTTTAGTACTAGCTCCCCTACAAGTGTTCTTCTGATGTAGTAGATAGCTCGTTCTTTTCCTTCATTATCCTGTTGTGCAAGCAAAACTCCTAATGATGCTTCGACGGTCGATACATAAAGTAACAACGGCTTTCCTAGAATTGGTGACATTAGTACAAGTGGTTGCATGAGATATGCCTTGATCTTGTTGAATGTGTCTTCACATTTATGGTCTCACTTAAAATGAACATTTTTGTGCAATAGATGAGTAAATGGTTGACATTTATCTGCTAGTTGAGCAAAAAATCTTTTGATTGACTGGGGTCTTCCTTGGAGTGATCTGAGTTGACTTATATTCTTGGGAGATGTCGTTTCCATGATTGCTTTGACCTTAGCTGGATTCACTTCGATACCTCTAGCTGAAACAATTTATCCCAATAGCTTGCCTGAAGTGACATGACCAAAGACACATTTCTTAAGATTTAACTGTAGCTTGTATTGTTCTAACCTGTCAAAAATATTTTCCTGTATCTCTATATGTTCTTCTATGTTGTATGATTTAGCCAATATGTCATCCACATAGTCTTCCATGAATGTATGCATCATGTCATGAAATATAGCTGTCATAGCTCTTTGATATGTAGCACCTGCATTCTTTAATCCAAAAGGCATGACGTTCCAGTAGAAAGTACCCCATGGACATGTGAAAGATGTCTTTTCTTGGTCTTCGGGTGCTATTTGATCTGATTGTATCCAGAGAAACCATCCATTAAAGAAAACATGGAGTGTCCAGTAGTTAAATCTACAATGATATCGATGTTAGGCAAAGGAAAGTCATCTTTTGGACATGCGTTATTAAGATCTCTGAAGTCTATGCATATTCTGATGCTTTTATCTGGTTTTGAAATAGGAACGATGTTGGATACCCATTAAGGATAAGCTACAGGTCTGATGAATCCTACATCCAGTAATTTCTTTAGTTCTGCTTTGACTAGAAGGGCAATATGCGGATGCATTTTCCTTAACTTCTATTTAACTAGTTTAGCTTCTGGACTAACTTTTAAGTGATGCATAATAAGCTATGGATCCAACCCTAGCATGTCTGCATATGACTAGGAAAAATTGATTTATCATCATTTGAAGAACTCTATATATTGTTGCATTTCTTCTTCTAATAGAGAAGTCGTTGGATGAAGAATCTTTGGTTGCTCTGTTGTGCCAATGTTAACTGGCTCTGTTGGTTCGATCAAAATGGATGACCTTTCTTGATAGTGCTTAGGTAAAGTGTCAAATCTCCCATCTTCCGGTGCCTCAAGGAGGTTTTCACCATTAGATGCATCCTTTCTTTTTACTTTTTCCTGATCTAATGTTGCCAATAAATGGTTTTCAGCATTAGACTTGATATTCTTTTCTTTATTTTTACTTTTGCGACTAGGAGATTTGGCACCCATTTGACTAGAGGATGCGTTGTTGACATTCCTGGTGAGAGTTGTTACAGGTTTGATTGTATTAAGATATATAGATATGGAATGGTCATTTGGAAAGATATCAATGGCGGTATGTCCTTAATTCTCCCAATCAATAAGCGTGGGGTGGATTAGAGGTAGGGGATCTTCAGGTTGGGATGTTTCAAGGGTTTCAAGGGTCATGACGGATGTATCAAAGTTTTCAATATGTATGTCGATGTATAGAATGGTACTCTCATCAGAATGACCTCGCATAAGAAATTCCTGATCATCCTCAGATAAGTCCATGTCACCCGAATGTGATTCTAATTCAAGTGAACTATTTCCTGACATTTGTCCTGCATATGTGTGAGCTACATCGACTCCTACATCTCCTTCAAAGTAATTTTCTTCAGTTGATTCTTCAAACTGATAGGAATCGCATTCCCATTCATTAGAATCTGTATCACTTGTAGTCTGCAATCTACAAATTTGTTCATATAGTATTTCTTCTACTTTTCTTGTTATATCTTTTCTTCTTTCATATTCAACTTCTTCAGGACTAAGATTGAGTTCTGTCAACTTTTCTATGAGCTCTCCTTGACTTATATTAGCTTCTTTCTTGTTTTGATTAAGATTTAATGTTGCTTGAGAGTTGCTTTTAGTTTGTTTCTCTTGTTGATTTGAAGCTTGCTTCTTTTCCCATTTCATGTTTGCTTGTGTTTGTTCCTTAGCTAATGTTTCTTCTCTTTCAATTGCTAGTTGTTCTTGTATGTTTTCGTATTCCTCTTGTTGTTGACTAAAAAATGTATCTTCTGGTAGATTAACTTGTCCGTACCCTAAGCCTATTTTGTCTGTAGTCTACCAAGTGTAAGGTTGGATAGGTTCTAAGATACCTTCTTTTCTTTTTCCTAGAGGACCTGTTCCAGTGTATCCCATTCTTCTAAGAATGTTAAATCCTTTTCCTTACTTTTTTGTAGGTATTCTGACATTGTTGATCTTTTGGTGACATTCTTCATCCTTGTATAGCCACTATAGCACATCTTTGTCTTTTGTTTACTCTAATAAGGTTCCAGCACTAACAAATGCTCCATCAAATATGGGAAGATGTTTTATAATTGGTTGTTGTTTAGAGTTCGATGGTTTTCTAAAGGATTTAGGAGAAAGTGGTAATTGTGATATTGAATATTCTCTATTCCCTTGATCTCTTAGCTGCATTTGTTTTTCCATACTTGATAAAATAGAGGCAAATGATTGTTCCTTGGATTGTGTGTTCGAAGATGATGCCTCCCTGTTATGAGGAACAATGACTTCTTGGGCCATTTTTAGATTGCTGTAGTATTGAAATGGATTTGAATTTGCAGAGATTGTGATTTCCTGCCCATTGTAGGGAAATTTTACACACTGATTATATGTTGATGCGACAGCTTGCAAGTCATGTATCCAGGGTCTTCCCAAGAGTATGTTGTATGATAAATATAAGTCTAGAACTGGGCATGTTGTGTCTTTCTACAAAGGTCCCACTCTGATGGGTAACATCACAATTCCCTTAGAGGAACGTTTTTCTTCATCATAGGCTTTAATGGTGATCTTTTTCAGGAATCTAATGCATCTTCTGAATAGCCTGGAGCACAGACAAGACTCAAAGATCCGATGTTTAAGCCATCTCCCCCATCTATCAGGACACGTTTAACTCACGTCTTATGAATGATGACTTCAATATGCAAGGGAGCGTTATGGGGATGTTGTAGGGACATGTCATCTTCTTCGGTGAATGATAAGCAATGAGGGGTTGTGAGGTGTCCCACCATGAATTGGAATTGATCGATATCAAGATCTTTGGACAATGTTGTATCTACTAATGCTCATTCAATAATTTCTTTGTGTGCAGGTGAAAGCTTTAAAAGTTCTAAGATGGATATTTGTGCGGGTGTTTTCTGCAATTGATCCACTAGGTTGTATTATTTGGTAGTGGATGATGTGTTTGTTGTGGAACCTAGCAAAACAACTTTGGCTTTACTTCGTGTGATAGCATGAGCATGTTCTTGATTTTTCTTTTCTTTAACTACAATCACGTTTACCACATTATCATATGTATGAGCGTAGTTTACCTTCGCTTTACCCTTACCATTGTTTGTTGTTGATGATTCACCTTTCTCATAGTTTGGAAGTGGAGTTTTAAAAGTTGTATGAGACTAATTTGTTGTATGTCCATCCAGAGTTATTACTCCATTATCAATCAAATCTTGGATGACATGTTTCAATTGATAGCAACTATCTGTGTGATGTCCCTTGTTTCGATGGAAATCACAATAATGGTTATCATTCCACCAAGGTGGTTTTATTTGAGGTTCGCAGTTCCCTTCTTCTAGAAAAGTGATCAATTTGTTTGCGAGAAGTGTCTTTAATGCTGACCCAAGGGATTCACCAATATTTGTAAATTATCTTCGAAAGAAAGTTTTGATAGTTGCTTTTTGGTGTTGGTTGTTTTGTTGAGCCGCTGTTGAGTGAGTGGATAGATTAAAAACCGGTTGCTTTGGTTTCACATTGTTGTTATCCACTATTCCAACATTGACGATATTTCAATTTCTATTCCAAAACTTTGGTTTATCATTGTGATTGTTGTTATTGGTGTTTTTATTAAGAGGATGAACTCTGTCTTTGTATATTTTCAACTTACCTTTCTTTATCATGGCTTCCTCCATTCTGATTCCATTATCAATCATTTTTCTGAAACTTTTATTTCCTTGCATTTTTAAGTAATAACTCATTTGATAATTTAAGTTGTCAATGAATATGTCCATTTTTTCGTATTCTGGCACTGTATGAGGATACCGCGAAGCTAACCGTCTCCATCGTTGTAAAAATGTCATGAAGGTTCTCCACTTTTTTGTTTGGCATTACATAGGTCTAGCATTGTTATTTCATGTCGTATGTTGTAAGAGTATTGTGAAACAAATTTATCCACCAATTCTGAGAATGATCTAATTCTAGGTGAAAGTTTGGAGAATTATTCCATAGCTAGTCCAGTCAAGCTTTTTGAAAATAATCTCATCAAGTAGGTATCCTCATGTGCAAACTCCATACTCATTGTGCAAAATTCTCGTATATGATATTGAGGGTCAGTGCTTCCATCATATTTTTTGTATCTAGGAGTTTCAAAACCTATAGGAAATGGTATCATGTTTAAATTTACGTTGAATGGATAAGGACAAATTTCTTCCAGTGAGTATCTTCTAACATTTCCTCTTTGCATATCTTGAATTTGTGTTTGCAGTGTTTGTAGTTGTTGTGTGAGAGTTGTGATAGGATTATCAACATGATTTGTTCTTGCATGACCATGATTTTGTATTCTAGGAGGATCTGGATCTCTTCTTGTATCTTCATTGCATTTAATGTTATTCAGAATTTCCACTTCATCTCTTTTGGGTATGTAAGTTTCTTCATTGGTTCTAGTATTATTGGGAATTGATGTGTCATTCATGTGGAGACCAAAAATGTCTTCGTATTGTTCGTTATTAGGAGGAGGACCATTTTTCTTTTGTGTCAATTTGTTCACATCAAAATCTTGGGGAAGTGTAGCACCAGATTTTGCTAACATTAGGAAGTATTTTTCTTTTTCTCCCTCCAATAATTTTTGCATAAATTTATCAAATTGAGGATCCTTTTTGATGTCTCTAATGTTTTCCTCTTTTATTTCTCCTTCAACTTGTATTTCATCTTCATGTTCCATGGTTATATTCTCTTCAGTTGTTTCCAATGTTTTGATATCCATCTCTGCAATTCTTCATCTCTAAGCTCTAGTTAGAATGGGCATACACGTGTGTTAGATATTGTGCTAAAATTTGATTGTCCAAAAGGTTGTTTTGATAAGTGATCAATTGTCAAGGTAAATGTGATAGTTTGATATGACATGAAAAGATGGTTCAAGTGTTTAAAGTTTTACAATTTTTTCGATCTTTGGTTTTGGAGTGCAATGATGATGATCTGATAAAAACCAAGTCCAGTAGGAACAATATATCCTACGATGTGGGATGAGATTATCCTAACCAAATGTTTTAGTTTCGTGATAAAGGATGATAGATCCTGATGAGAAACTATGTTTGAGTGATCAGTTTATCAAATAGGGTGATAATGCTCTTTGAGATGTTTAGATCTTGAACTTGTTGAGGGTGAGCACTTGAAAATCTTGAGGTGTTTATGTAATAAAGTCTGATTTTGACGGATGATAACTTGACCAAGTGAACCAAGGAGACAATACAAGCACAAAATGACAGAGAATGGGCATTTATGATTACTGCAAATTGATCAAGCAGAAATGACAAATCTGAAAAATGCATGCAAGACACAGTTTTGGACTAGCAGAAATAGAGACTCGTACGATAAACTATATAGCCCCAAATGACAAAAGATACAAGCCCACATGACAAATTGAGATTTTCATGTGCAAAAGAATAGGCTCGTACGACAAACTTTTATGAGCCATATGATAAAACAAATTACTCGTACGACAAATAATACTCATCAATATGACAAATCACCAGTTTGTACGACACTCTTTTGAACCATATGACAAGATAAATGCCTCATACTACAGAGAACAGGACAGAGAAAAATGTGTTTATTTGGGCGAATTCTGATCAATAAAGTCTGATGTTTTGCTTATGTTTCCCAATTTTAGATGTCTGATTTTTCAATTTAGGGATGAATACACAGCAAACACACGATATGTTAAGTGACCTCAAGCATACTAAACCTAAGGAAGTTGGCTAAGGAGAGAAAACCTCTGCTTGCAAACTTAGGTACACACCCAATAGCTAATCAGAATACGGTTGTTGAGTCTCATGCAATGGATTCTCAACACCATATTATCCGACTCCAAACGCTAATGGAGGCACGATATGGCAAGTATCTTGGGAGAGTTACTATCTCTCTTGCACAAAGATTATCACCCTTTTGGACGTGAATCGGGTAGCTTCTAGTTTTACTGGCATTAGTAAGGGATACGTTTGGTATGACGGGCTATAATACTCAATTAAGAGGTCTCCCAACCTTGAAAACCAAGGTTTTCTATACCCAAAGTTTTTCTACTCCCGAGCACTATCGTTGACTTGATTTTCATCAAATCGTATTTATTTTATAGTGGGTTGGATTACTTAGCATTATTTGTTCCCACTTAGGTCATTCCCCTCTCACTAGCCTTAATGGCTAAGAGTTATTAGCTCCTCGGGAGGGCAGGCCCGCTAAAGAAATGCACTAATGAAAGCAAAAGATGAGTTTGTGCAAGAGCACCTAGTTTTGCTTATACTCTCCATTTTTGGTATTTTTCATGCTTAAGTGTCTTGTTCGTTTTGAAATGTTGTCATAGGTTGTTTTGAGTCATTTCATAGATGTTTGATCTTATTTTTTGCTTGAGAGATCAAGTTTTATTTTCCTAAGGTTTGAGTTGTTAGTTTTGTGCTCCTAGGCCAAATAAGGCTAAAAAGTTGAAAATTGCCTTATAGGCTTAGCTATGCTTTGGAAAGAATTGAAACATGTTTAAAAAGTCTTTTTAATCATTCCTAGGTGATTTTGGAAGGTTGGTTGAGTTAGGTTGCTCAAATTGCCATTTGGAGCAACAAAAGTTGTCATTCTTGCTTGTAAAAGTTGTCATTTTGGACACTTTTTGTAAAAAGAAGACAAAAATACCTTATGTCCATACAGGAATTGGTAACTACCTTCCAAAACTATTTATATGCCTCCCTCTTCTTGGTATAGGGTTGGATTTTGTACTTTCTATCATAATCAATTGAAAGAGCAAGCATTTTTCTATCTTTTCTCATGTTTTGAACTCCATTTGGATAGCAATCTATACTGGGACTTCTCTTTTTTGTACTGTACCTTTTGGAGAGTGTATTTATTGTATATCCAATACTCTTTATGTAATTAGTTGGCAGGTTGTGTATTTGGAAGTTGGCTCTACAAAATTGTTTTCTTTTTGCTCCTTGACTGCCCTATCAAGGGTTTTGGACTCCAAAATGCATCAACTTGTCTAAATCCAGGTTTGGGCTCCCATGGGTAGACTTAGAAAAGTTTTATTGCATATGTACAATGTAAATATTTTATATTTTGGCCAAGGTTGTGCAAAAGAAGTGCTTTTGAGCATATTCTAGGCAAGTTGGAGATGGACTTGGTTAGTAAATTTGAGCAAAGACTCAAACAAGTTTGTACTCGAAGGTCAATTGAGAAAAAAAACCTAAGACAGAGGTATGCACTAGTCTCCTTGGATTTTTAGAGACATTTGGAGCTCAAAACAGTGTTTTCTTTACCTTGAAAATGTGTCAAGTTGTAGCTGGCAGCGAGTACCCTGTTTTGGAAATTTAATATCTTTTTTAATCCAAAGTTGATTTATGAACATGTCCATGCCTGGGAATCTTGTGACAAGTGTTAACAATGTTTTTGGAGGTTGATATATGCATTGGTGTAGTTTTCCATGAATTTCTAACCATGCAAAGTACAAGAAGACAATGAATTAGTAGTGACAGTGCATATAACAGTCATTTTATTGTTGTATGGCAAATGTTTGATGTAATGTCATGCAGGGAAGAGTTGGAGAAAGTTCCAAATGATGTGGCAAACATTCTATAATAGTTTGGAATCCTGACTTGTGGTTTAGAAGAGACTTCTTTTGTTTCATGAGCAAAACCCTCTCAAAACCCTACTTTCTTGCCTAAAAATATGGACAATCATTATACCATCTTCTTAGGGGCTAAAACCATAAAAATCCTTGATCTTAGACCTTGTTGACACCTTCCAAGTCAGGTTCCATGGTTGTTATGGCCATTGTTGCACTATGCAATCAAAATTCACCCCAATTAGGCCTCCTCGGGCTAGTAGCCTTTTAGCCCTGTTTTAACAAAAAGTTGAACCCGATTGCCTCAATGATGTTAGAACCTTCCAAACTCTTGAAGGACAGTTTAAATACACATAATGGGCCTAATTCAATAAATATTGATAGTTAAGACATCATCTTGGGGTGTGGACCTATGGTGGAGGATTTGAGTAATATTGAGGAAATAAGCTTGAGCAAGGGAGTGTAGCAACATAATAGGGTGGTTGTTTGAGAAGAGGTGTGGGTGTTGAAGGTTGATATTACAAACACTAATTGAACACAAAGAAAATCATTTCCTTTGAGTCCTTTTTGATTGATTAAAACAATTTAGACTTATTGAGCAACTTCTCACTCAATCTCCCTATCATGAGTCTAGCTTTCTGATCACCTAAGAAAGGTGAGAGCATACTCGCCTATCATCAAAGACACAAAATACATGATTGTTCATTCCTTTACTAGAATACAAGTGTGCCTAGAAAAATTTAAGAAATACACCAAGTTTTGTTGAATTCTTCTTAGGCAACCTACAAAATAGATCCATTAGTAATCATGATGTGTTTGGAATTAAGTCTTTGACAAGCGTATCTTCGACAATCATCCTGTAAAAAAGAGTTACGCTGCTAAAAATCTCACAAACAAGTCAGGATTAGCATTAGTAAAGCTCGGATTAAAACCTGAAAACCCTAAAATGCAGTCTATTTAAAAAAACACAGAGGCAGAAACTCGTACGACATGATTTACCAGCTCATACGACAAAACTTTAGATCTCGTGTGAATGAAGAAACATGCTCGTACGACAATTCAGAAGCTTGTACGAATCACGATGGATTATCGTCCCAGATCATAAAGGAGTTCATACAAGGCTACAAAGGAGCTCGTACAAGTTTCTGATTCTGTCCCGAGAAAAGATGAGTGTTGATGAAGCTTGAGAGGCCAAAAATGATGATTTCGGCCCCACGGTGGGCGCCAAAATGTCATGCCTGTGAAGTGTATACCTACAGTTGCAACACAAAATGCTCAATAGATCATTACAAGCATGGTTAATGAATTTAAAGAAAAGAAAGATAAAACCATAGCTAAGCAATCTATTGCCTCCTAGTAAATGTGAGTATGCATTTTGCTCTCAGATCTGGTTAGGCAAATTCCAATGACTTGACTACACCTAGATGGAGGATTTGAATGATAAATGATGCATTCAAGCTAGAAATGATAATGATTAAGCTACATGATTCCATGATTATGCTAGAAAATATGCTAAAATGATGCAATTAAGCTATGATAACAAATGCTCAAATGATAAACTAAGATTGCATATGCCTATAGTAACAATGCCGAAAATGCAAATGTGATGGGATCATTATTGCTCCAAAATGGGGTCTATTTATAGGATTTCCAAGGCCAAGGGTGAGGTGACAGGAATCAATGGTCAAGATTAAGTCTAAAGATATCAATGGTGAAATTGGAGGTTGGAAAAGAGGTTGGATGAAAGGGAACATTTGCCATCTCTATGGTGACAAGTGTCAAGAAGCTTCTAGAAGAGGTTGGATGAAAGGGAACATTTTCCATCTCTATGGTGACAAGTGTCAAGAGACTTTGCTCATGAGAGAGCAAGTGTCTAAGGAAAGGGGACATGGTGGTTAGAATGTGCAAGCTAGGATGGTGTTAATTAAACCCGGGCTTAAATAGAAGAGGTTAGGTTTAGAAGGGGTTAGGGTAGGTGGTTAGAAGTTAGGAGGCATGTGGGTAAATTTGAATTTAAAATTCAAATAAGACTAATTAATTCTCAACAACTCATAAATTGATTTGTTTTAATTAATTAGAAGATTAGAAGAATTAATTGAAGATGGGTGAAAATTAATTAATTTGAATTAATTAATCATAGGGGATTATGAAATGAACCTATTAAATAAATCCTTAGATTTATTAATAAGTAGATGAAAGGGGGAATTGAATCAAATTACTTAGTAAATTCAATTAAATTAAGAAGAGGGATAAATTAAATAATTGCTTATTTAATTAATTATCTTCACACCATTTTTAGGTGTATACAGAAAGCATTGGGGTTGATGCAATGAAAGATATGTATGTTGTAGATGAGGACTTTAAGGAGATTTACAAGGCATGTACTGAATTTGGTGAAAGGTATCATGTGGAGTTTTTTTATTTTCTGATCCAAGATGGACTTCTTTTCAAAGGTGGGCAATTATGCATACCAAAATGCTCAATTAGGACTAATATCATGAAGGAAAAGCATAGTGGAGCTATGGTAGGCCATTTTGGCTTGGACAAGACAGTTGAATTGGTAAGAAGGCACTACTTTTGGCCCAAATTACAGGTTGATGTAAGAAAGTTTGTAGATACATGCACCATTTGCCAAAAGGCAAAAGGAAGAAGCACCAATGCTGGTCTCTATCAACCCTTACCCATTCCCTCAAGACCTTGGGAAAGTGTGTCAATGGACTTTGTAATGGGTTTACCTAGGACCCGAAAGGGGTTTGACAATGTATTTGTGATAGTGGATAGGTTTAGTAAAATGATACATTTCTTGCCATGTACGTCCACTAGTGATGCATCTTATATAGAAAATTTGTTTTTCAGAGTAGTAAGGATTCATGGACTTCCATTGAACATAGTGCCTGATAGGGATGTCAAATTTGTTGGCCATTTTTGGAGAACTCAGTGGAGGAAACTTGGCACCAATTTGTCCTTCTCATCAATCTATCATCCACAAACGGATGGGTAGACAGAAGTAATAAATCGGTCATTAGGGAATTTATTGAGATGTCTTACAAGGCCACATTGTGAAAAGTGGGATTCAATCTTACCTCAGGCTGAGTTTGCCTACAATGACATTGTAAATAGAAGCACAGGGAAGTCACCATTTCAAATTGTGTATGGGTTGTATCCAAGAGGGGTATTGGAGTTGAGAAAACTACCTCATATGGATCTCATAAGTGTAGATGGTGAGAGGTTTGCCGAAGCCATAAAGGAAGTTTATGAGCAAGTCAAAATTCAACTTCAAAAGTCATCAGAAAAATACAAAGAACATGCAGATCAAAAAAGGAGAGAGGTAGAGTTTCAAGTTGGAGATTTGGTTTGGGCAAATTTGAAGAAGGAAAGGTTACCCAAGGGAAAACACACTAAGCTCATGCAAAGGAAAGTAGGACCATGTCAAATCTTGAAGAAGTTTGGCACCAATGCTTATGAAATTCAGTTACCTTCAGACCTTGGCATATCTCCTATTTTTAATGTTTGTGATTTAACTCCTTTTAAGGGTGACTTTAATGCAGGTAACTCAGAATAGGTCCTAGAAGAAGCAGCAGATATAGATCTTCCCAAACATGAGCCACCTAAGCTTGAGAAAGTGTTGGAAACCAAGATTGTAATGAAGACCAGGAACAATGGGAACAAACATACTTGGTCAAATGGAAAGGAAAAATAGACTCTGAAGCCATTTGGTTGAATGAAGATCAGATCAAGAAGCATGGCACTACTTTACATAACCTCATCTCAAGTGGACTTGAGATTCATTCACCCTGGGAGTATGGTGTCAAAGCACCTCATGACTAAGATAATAAGAGAAATAAAGGATAAAGGACACACATGAGAATGTGACCTTTCAATCTATGTAATGGGGTAGTCTTGTTTGTTTGATGTTTGATTTGTTTGTAATAAACCCCACCTTGTTACCCAATGACATGGATTTGGCAAATTGATAAGCCACCATGGGCATATGGGATTGGGGGTATTTGGTTGAGTATTTTATAGGTTTTTATGTGTTGGAGATGTCTTAGGAAGGTTTAGGACATGTTGAAACATCTTTAGGTAGATGGATTTAACATATCTCAAAAGTTGCTCAACATGACAACTTTTGTTGACAACTTTTAATAATAACTTTTGGTTGCAAATAGCAACTTCCTTCCAACGGTCACCTCGATTCAAAAGGTGGTTGATAACAGTCAAGGAAGATATAAAATGTCATCCCCAATCATCATTGGGAGGAGAGAATGACTTTGTAAACTTTTGGCATCATTGAAGTAATATATTTCTGAGAATTTCTTGCAATTCTGTTATTCTACGCGGTGTACCGTACTGTACGATCATTTTGGAGTTAGGAAACTAGTGGGATGTGTTAGAGTGGCCAATAAATTTCTAGATGCATAAAGTCTGAGGTCCTAATTCGCCAAGACAAGGAAGAAATCAACAAATTTCTAGAAGTGTTCTAGATTTGACAGTTTTGTCTAGGGTTTTGCAAAGAAATGACCTTACCTTGTTGATCCTTCATTGGTGGTTCACGACTTTGGAGGGGATGAAAGTATGGCCAATGTATTTTAGGATTTTGAAGGTCTTTTGCAGGTTAGGACCAGTTGGAGGTGAGGGTTTGATGCATTAAGGTGGGCAACTCCATGTGGCCATTGTTCAAGAGTAAGCAAACAGGTCTCACATCAGAGGTTAAAGTTCTGATCATGGCCTAAGACTTGGGAATTGGTGTATTTTAAATGGCTTAAGAGTATTCCTTGAGTTTTTTTGGTGAGTTAAGGTGTGTGTCTACACACTCCTTTGTAAAATAGGCCTAATTGGGCTATACCGGTCTCCTAACCAAAGTAGGGTTTGGATTATTGTGTTCCCTACTTGTAAGAACCCTTAGGATATGTTTTGTAACTCCCAAAAGGGTATCCAAATCCTAGATTTTTTGTCTGGTCTTTTGGATAAATAAAGAGTTAAGTGTGGAAAACTGGTCTGGCAGGGCTACTAGGTTTTGTAGGCCTTGTTGCAGCAGTTACCCAAACCAGTAGAGGGAATGAATTCAATGATTGAAGAAGCTCTCCTTGACCTAGGGCAATTCAAATCAAACCTTAAATATCCATTTTTACACTGGAGAAGGGACCAAACCATTGTTGACCATAGGGTCCTTGTACCAGTCAATGAAAGAGACCTTGTACCGATAGTCTTTTGTTTGGAAGAAAGGGATGTGGGACTTCTCAAACTGATATTCCTTAACCCCTGGGAGTGTTGTGTGATTTATAGGGTCCTCAGTGTGTTCTAGGATTAGGGGAACCTATCCTATACCTATACCAAGACTCTGCATCAGTCTGGGCCACATAAACTTTGACAATTTGGTCAAAATCAATAAATATCAGAATGTAAGAGGTCTACCACTGCTTAGTAAACCTGAAAATGTTGTTTGTTCTAGATGTGTCAATGGAAAATAAACAAAAGTAAGTTTCGAGTCAAAAGAGCATTCCTCTACTAAACCTTTACAGCTAGTTCACACTAATTTGTGTGGCCTATCAATGGTAAAAAATATTTCATGTTGTTTTTTGATGACTACACAAGAATGGTTTGGGTAACTTTTCTCAAACACAAGTCAGAAGCCTTTGAAAGATTCAAGATCTTTCATAAATTGGTTGAGAAATAATCAGATTTCAAACTTAAATGTTTAATATTAGATAAAGGAGGAGATTTTACCTCACAAAAATTCATTGAGTATTGTGAAAATCATGGCATAAAAAGATAGTATGTTGCTACTAGAACACCCCAACAAATGGGGTAGTTGAGCGAAAAAAATAGAATTGTTAAGGATATGGCCAAAACTATGATAGATGAAGCCAAGTTGCCTAATAGATTCTGGTAAGAAGCTATTCATATAGCAGTTTATATCCTAAACAGAGTGCAGATCAGAGTGAAATCAAATTTTACTCCATATGAGCTATGGTGTGGTCATTCTGCAACTATTAAATATTTTAAGATCTTTGGTTGCAAATATTTTATTAAAAAGGATGATGAAAATCTTGGCATTATCTAAAAGGGTATCTTTTTAGGATACTGTACACATAGTAAAGCATATAAATGCTTCAATATAAGGCTGAACAAAATCATTGAATCTATAATTATCACATTTGATGAGAAGGTGTTTTTAGATAATAATCATGTTCAGGATGTCGAAGAGGAGCCTACTTTAATACTTGGCAGATCTCCTGAATCTTATGTTGTAGACAAATCTCAGCAAGAGAATGTATCAAGTCCTAAAGTGACATCACCTCTATCTACACCCTCCAGGATTATTACTAAGAGGCATCCTTAAAATTTGATTATAGGGGATAAAGATGGTGGAATTTTAACAAGAAGAAGAGTTAAACTTGATGAACAAGCTCAAATTGTTGAACAAATATTTTGGTAACTAAATTTGAGCCTAAGACTGTTAATGATGCTTTGAATGATGATTGTTGGTTGAAATCAATGCAGGAAGAAATTAGTCAGATTGAGAAAAATAAAACTTGGGAGTTAGTCCCAAGACCTAACAATAAAAATCTAATTGGTGGAAAATGGATTTTCATAAACAAACTAGATGAGTGTGGTAAAGTGGTACAGAATAAAGCATGTTTTGTGTGCAAAGAGTATGCTCAACAAGAAGCTGTTGACTTTGATGAGACCTTTGCACCTGTGACTCGCATTGAGTCAATTAGAATATTTTTAGCATATTCTTGCTTTAAAAATTTTAAGGTCTACCAAATGGAAGTTAAAACAGTTTTCTTAAATGGATTTCTAGAAGATGAAGTTTTTATGGAACAACCAGAAGGATTTGTTGTTTTAGACACACCTGATCATGTCTACAGGTAAAAAACAGGCTCTTTATGGCCTTAAACAAGCTCCTAGAGCTTGGTATTATTGGTTGGATTCACATTTGATAGTGAATGGTTTCATCAGAGGTAGTGTGGACAACAATCTTTATATCAAGAAAGAAGGTAATTATATTCTTGTTGTAGAAGTTTACGTTCATGACTGTTGGCATTATAACAGACAATAAGAGATTGTTGGCATTTCAATTAGGATATTGAGAAGGTTGTTGATGATTATGGATATAACTAATTAAGGATGTTTACTGTCTTAATATTATTATTTTGTCATTGATATCAAGAAATTGATTTTCTAATTCAGTATGATGTTGCCATATCTTAAGAAGTATGACTTGATGAGTATAAAGATGTCGGTAAAAGACACAGAAAGAATGTGAGGAATAAGGGGAGAAATAAGTTATTCAATGGGCAACTATTACCGAATTATACAATGATGAGATCATGATGTTTAGATTGTTTGGATATCCTACATATGTTGTTGATTGTAAGGTTAATACTATACTATGTTACTGAGCAAAGAACCTAGTCGGTAAACCCTAAGGAACCTAGTTGGTAAACCCTAAGGTTATCGCTATCGGTTAATGAAGGCGGAATGTCTACTGAGTGAAGTTTAGTATTTACTGAGTTGCAACCGAGCTGCTAGCGAGTGAAGTTTAGTATTTACCAAGTTGCAACCAAGATGCAACAGAATGCATTAAATAATTAAAAGCATTATTTAATGAAGGAAGCTGATGAGCTAGAATTGATTAAATGATTGGTATGTTGTGTATGAAGTTTGTTAAGAATCTATGGCAAAGGAAAATTGGCAGAAAGATCTACAGTGCAAATTGAACCGCAATACCTTAGCACAAGTTCCAATAAATGTATGCAAGTTCCAAGGCAAGGTAAAACATTTTCAGATCAAAGGATACATTGAACCTGGTCAAGTTTGAAGATCTGATGGCTATGATTGATCATGGGATATGTGATCAAGGAGATTAAGCGGTTAGCAAATTGTTTATAAATAAGGAACCGTTGATAAACAATGTATGCGGGCAAGTGTATGCACAGGGATGCTACATAGTGATTACCGAGCACAGAAGCTTGAAGACCTGTTTGAATAAGAGTATAGAGCCCAGTAGATGGACAAGATAATTCCTATGACTAGATTGTATTGAGCAAATAAGAATCTGCTTTAGTATTTCAGATGTGAAGTTGTAGATAGATTTTTATTACTGTTATTTTGTGAAGTGATAGAAAATCTCTTAACCAAGTGGACTTAATAGTCTTATTTGTAAAACTCTCTAGCAAGGTGACATTCTGATTGAGTGTTTGAAATCCTTTAACAAGGTCACTTCTAACAAGGTGAAGATCCTAATAGATCTGAGGGAAATCCCTTAACTGGGTCACATCTAGCAATGTGTTTGTAATCTTTAACAGGATTTGCTTTTAACCGAGCATAATCTAGAAGAGTATATTTCTTAGTGGGTCCAAAATCCCACAGTGGTTTTTCCCTATTAGGGTTTCCACATTAAATCTGGTGTTATGAGTGTTATGATGTTTATATGCTTATAAGTTTGCATGTTTAGCAGTTTTGGTTATATTGCTGAAGTATATGTTACTGAGGTTGAATCTGTTGTTTTTATGAAAGATTAAGTTTGTATGATTCACCCCCCCCCCTCTCATCTTGTTATCTTGGCATCTGTACTTAACAAATAGTATCAGAACTATCAATTGGTATTAGAGATTTGGACTCCAAAAAAAAAGGTTTAAAGGTACTTGAGGAAAAAACCCAAAGATGTATAAGAGGGATGCACCGAAGCTGAACAAGTCAAGTTTCTCTACATGGCAGAAAAGGATGAAGATCCACCTATCAAGAGTTGGAGAATATGTTGTACATTATCTGGAGAATGATTTCATTACACAGAGCACCTATCCATTGACAATGGAAGAGATAAAGGCAAAGAAAGAATATATTCAAGCAATGATTGAAATAACATCTGCATTGACCGACTCAGAGTTTAATGATCTAGAAGGATACAATGATGCCAAGGCAATGTGGGACAAGCTCATATCTGTGTATGGCGGTGATGAACATGTTCAGAGAGAAAAAGTAGATAGTCTAAGAGGACAACTTGAATCTATAAGGATGAATGAAGGTGAGAACATAACCCAGTACAGTACAAGACTAAAGGAGATTGCCAATCAAATCAAAGGAACAGGAGGAACCATTGAAGAAAAGGATGTCACAAGTAAGTTATTGAGAACCCTTCTACTTGCTTATGCAATCCGAGTCTCCGCAATAAATGAATTGAGGTTTGTACCCAATATGCCAGTTTCTTTGGATGCTACTATTGGTAAGCTACATGCATTTGAATTAAGTAATTTTGATAACAGTGGGTCTTCGGTAAATAAAGTTGAATCTGCATTTAGTTCTTTTCATCTTGGTGAATCTGATGATTACAATGATAGAATGAGTAAGTATTCTGAAGGGAATCATAGTGGATCAAGTGAAAGATTTTGTAAGAACATGGAAGAGTACACAAACTGTATGAGGAAATCAGAAAGCAAGAAGAGTTTGAAGCACTATTAGCTAGAAGGTTACCGAGAGGCAAAGGTAAGTATAAACAAAAACTACCTTTGAAATGTTTCAATTGTGATAAGATGACATATGGCTTCTAACTGTCCTAACAAAGATTCTACTGAAAAGAGAGATTACCGAGATGACAGACAAAAAAATAATCATTACAGAGGATACCGAGACTTCAGAAGAAGAGATAGAAAGTCATGCCTTATAGCCGATGAGGAATCAAATGATGATAAATCAGATGAAACTGGTACAGAGGAAGTAGTTTATGTTGCTATCAAAGATGGATCAGATGAAGAAAGGTATGAAGAAAAAGCTCTAATATCTCACATAAAAACTAATGATTATTGGATCATAGATAGTGGATGCTCACATCAAATGACAGGTGATAAACACAAGTTTGTTATATTAGAAGATTATGATGGAGGTTATGTAAGATTTGGTAATGATGCACCATGTCCGGTAAAAGGTAAAGGATCCATAACACTTCTTGACAATGCTAAATGTAATGATGTTTATTAGGTTGAAGGATTGAAATACAATTTATTGAGTGTAGCACAACTAAACAATACAGGATACCGAATAGAATTTCAGAAAGGAACTGTCAAAGTTCATGACAAGCATGGAAAGTTAGCTGCTACCGGGACACAAACAAAAGGTAATACATTTCATCATGACTCAACTAGGAACAAGTGTCTGTATGCAAAGATAGAGGATACCTGGTTATGGCATAAAAGGTTATGTCATGTAAATTTTGATAATCTGATCAAAATAAGTAAGAAGCACCAAGTAAGAGGTCTACCGAGTTTGGAAAAGCCTGAGAATGCTATGTGCCAAGGATGCCAGATGGGTAAGATGACAAGATCAAGCTTTACATGTAAGTCCTACACTTCTAATGGAATTTTAGATCTTGTGCACACTGATCTTTGTGGTCCTATGAAAGTTCAAAGTTATTATGGTGATAAATATTTTTTATTATTTGTGGATGATTATTCAAGGGTGATGTCAGTTAAGTTTTTAAAAGAAAAATCAGAAGCTTTTCAAATGTTTAAATGGTGCAAGGCAAGAGTTGAAAATGAAACAGGAAGACAACTAAAATGTCTTAGACCTGATAGAGGAGGAGAATTCACTTCTGATGAATTTAAATTATTCTGCAATGATCATTGTATAAAAAGACAAGTCTCTGCACCGAGAACTCCACAGCAAAATGGGATAGCTGAGAGAAGAAACAGATCTATTGTGGATTGTGCCAGAACCCTGATGATTGAAAAGAAAGTGCCACAAACATTTTGGAGAGAAGCAATAAGCACGGCAGTTTACACCCTAAACCGAGTACAACTGAAGAAAGGAACTTTGAAGACACCATATGAAATCTGGTATGACAAGAAACCTAATGTAAGTTACTTCAAAATCTTTGGAAGTAGATGCTATGTACACAAAGATGATAGAAATGGAAAGTTTGATCAGAAAAGTGAAGAAGGAACATTTCTTGGTTATTCTTCTAGAAGTAAAGCATTTAAATGTCTGATCAAATCATCTGACAAAATAGTAGAAAGTGCAAATGTGAAAATTGATGAATTTATAGAAAGAAATGAAGAAGGAAATTCTATGGAACCAGAAGATTATGAAGGATTTGTCTATGTTCAACCGAGAAGTCTTACCGAGAAAGTTGTTGAAGAAAATGAAGATAATGTCCAGTTACCAAGTGATGAAGAAGATCATACAGAGCCTACCAAGCCTGTATTAGCCAAGTATGTCAAAAGGAATCATGCATCAAGTCAAATTATAGGAGATAAAGATGATCCAGTGATGACAAGGAACAAACTGAGACAGAACACATGTTTGATATCTGAATTTAAACCGAGAATAGTGAAAGAAGCATTTAACAGTGAAGATTGGGTAAATGCTATGATAGAAGAGATTGATCAAATCAAGAAGAATGACACATTGACACTGATCCCAAGACCGAAGGACAAAAATGTAATCGGTACAAAGTGGATTTTCAGAAACAAGCTGAATGAAAAAGGTGAGGTCATTCGAAATAAAGCAAGACTAGTTTGCAAAGGTTATGCTCAAGAAGAGAGAATTGATTATGGTGAGACTTTTGCACCTATGGCAAGACTTGAAGGAGTAAGAACATTGTTGGCATATGCTTCTTTCAAAAATTTCAAGGTATATCAAATGGATGTCAAATCTGCAATTCTGAAAGGTATATTAGAAGAAGAAATTTATATTGAACAACCTTAAGGATTTGTTGAAGACAAGAATAAAGATCATGTATGTAAATTGAACAAAGCTTTATATGGTCTGAAACAAGCACCTAGAGCATGGTATGAAAGATTGCACTCTTATTTAATCAAGATTGGTTTTATAAGGACAAGTGAAAACAACAATATGTACATGAAGAATGATGAAAATGGAATACTGATCTCAGCCATATTTATTGATCATATTATCTTTTGTGGAAATGACTCTTTATGCAAGAACTTTGGAAATGAAATGAGTTAAGAATTTGAGATGTCATTAATTGGTGAGATAAAGTATTTTATAGGTTTACAAATACTACAAATGAAAAATGAGATTTTCATTACTCAATCCAAGTATGTAAAGGAAATCTTGAAGAAATTTGGAATGGAGGATTCAAAACCAGTAAGTACTCCTATGACTACCAACTGTAAATTATCAAAGAATGATGAATCTGCATCTGTTGATGAGACACTCTACCGATCTATGGTTGGAAAATTGCAATATGTTGTTCACAGAAGACTAGACATAGCACATGCAGTAGGTATAGTTGCAAGATTTTCTGCAGATCCCAAGGAAACACACATGACAGCAATCAAGAGAATTTTCAGATACTTGAAAGGTACTGAGGATTATGGCTTAGTATATCAGAAAGGCAATGACTTTGATTTAAAAGTTTATACTGATGCTAATTGGGCAGGCAACATTGATGACAGAAAAAGCACAAGTGGAGGAGCTTTATTTTTTGGAGAAAGACTAGTGAGTTGGCTTAGCAAGAAACAAGGATGTGTTTCACAGTCAACAGCAGAAGCTAAATATGTTGTTGCAGCATTGAATTGTACCAATATAGCATGGATCAAACAACTGTTGGAAGGTATAAATGAAAAAGTTACCGAGCCAGTAACTATATTTTGTGACAATACTAGTGCCATTAACATTTCAAAGAATCCTCTTATACACTCTAAGACAAAGCACATCTCTATCAAATATCATTATCTTAGAGAAGAAGCTCAAGAGAAGAAAGTGGTGTTGGAGTATGTTAGCACAAAGGAACAAATAGCAGATATCTTCACCAAGCCACTGCCAAGGGACACTTTTGAGTATCTCAGAAGCAAGTTAGGGGTCCTACCCCTATCTTCTACTCACTGACCGAGTTCGGTGAAAGCATCGATTCGATGAATCTACAGAATATTATGTGTGGATTGATGCTTATTTACACACTTTAGGATGTTTTCTAAAGGTGTGCAGGAAACAAATATAGGGAACAGGAATTGAAGACATAATGCTCTGACCGCGACTAAGTTGACACATAACAGGAAGGAATTCACTTCTCAGTGGAAGAAATCATGTTTTAGTTCTTTACTTTTTGGCATTGTTGTCAAAGAGGGAGAAGACTATTGTATGGGGAGAAGTCTGATGATAGGGGGAGAGCATTTCAGAATCTCATAGCAATCTAAATCAATTAGGTCAAATCAATTGGTTTTGCCATCAATGCCAAAGGGGGAGATTGTTGGCATTATAACAGACAATAAGAGATTGTTGGCATTTCAATTAGGATTTTGAGAAGGTTGTTGATGATTATGGATATAACTAATTAAGGATGTTTACTGTCTTAATATTATTATTTTTTCATTGATGTCAAGAAATTGATTTTCTAATTCAGTATGATGTTGCCATATCTTAAGAAGTATGATTTGATGAGTATAAAGATGTCGGTAAAAGACACAGAAAGAATGTGATAAATAAGGGGAGAAATAAGTTATTCAATGGGCAACAATTACCGAGTTAGACAATGATGAGATCATGATGTTTAGATTTTTTGGATATCCTACATATGTTGTTGATTGTAAGGTTAAAACTATACTCTGTTACCGAGCAAAGAACCTAGTCGGTAAACCCTAAGGAACCTAGTCGATAAACCCTAAGGTTATTGCTATCGGTTAATGAAGGCGGAATGTCTACCGAGTGAAGTTTAGTATTTACCAAGTTGCAACCGAGCTACAAGAGAATGCATCAAATGATTAAAAGCGTTATTTAATGAAGGAAACTGATGAGCTGGAATAGATTAAATGATTAGTATGCCATGTATGAAGTTTGTTAAGAATCTATGGCAAAGGAAAATCGACAGAAAGATCTACAGCACAGATTGAACCGCAATATCTTAGCACAAGTTCCAAGAAATGTATGCAAGTTCCAAGGTGAGGTAAAACATTTTCAAATCGAAGGATACATTGAACCTGGTCAAGTTTGAAGATTTGATGGCTATGATTGATCATGGGATATGTGATCAAGGAGATTAAGCGGTTAGCAAATTGTTTATAAATAAGGAACTATTGATAAACAATGTATGTGGGCAAGTGTATGCACAGGGATGCTACATAGTGATTACCGAGCACAAAAGCTTGAAGACCTGTTTAAATAATAGAGTATAGAGCCCAGCAGATGGACAAGATAAGTCCTATGACTCGATTGTATTGAGAAAATAAGAACCTGCTTTAGCATTTTAGCTGTGAAGTTGCAGATAGATTTTCATTACTGTTATTTTGTGAAGTGATAGAAAATCTCTTAACCAAGTGGACTTAACAGTCTTATTTGTAAAACCCTCTACCAAGGTGACATTCTGATTGAGTGTTTGAAATCCTTTAACAAGGTCACTTCTAACAAGGTGAAGATCCTAATAGATCTGAGGGAAATCCCTTAACTGGGTCACATCTAGCAATGTGTTTGTAATCTTTAACAGGATTTGCTTTTAACCGAGCATACTCTAGAAGAGTATATTTCTTAGTGGGTCCGAAATCCCACAGTGGTTTTTCCCTATTTGGGTTTCCACGTTAAATCTGGTGTTATGAGTGTTATGATGTTTATATGCTTATAAGTTTGCATGTTTAGCAGTTTTGGTTATATTGCTGAAGTATATGTTACCGAGGTTGAATCTATTATTTTTATGGAAGATTAAGTTTGTATGATTCACCCCCCCCCCTCTCATCTTGTTAGCTTGGCATCTGTACTTAACAATTAGTATCAGAACTATCAGATGACATCATTTTTGGCAGTAATGATGATGCACTATCTAAAAACTTCAAATTATCTAAAGCGGATGAAACTCCTACTATTGATCAAACTTTGTATAGGTCAATGATAGGCATTTTACTATACTTAACTGCATCTAGGCCTGATTTGATGCAGGCAGTGTGTATGGTTTCTAGATTTCAGTCTGTTCCTAAACAGTCTCATTTTACAGTTGTTCAAAGAATACTAAAATACATTCAGGGTACTCTTGATTTTCGTCTTTGGTATCCTAGAAATGACAATTTTACTTTGCTGGCCTATATTGATGTTGATTGGGTTGGGTGTGTGGATGACAGAAAAAGCACCAGTGGTGCTGCATTTTTCCTTGGTGATAGTCTTGTGGTATGGCATAGTAAGAAACAAGATTGCATCTCAGTTTCCATAGCAGAAGCAGAATATGTTGCTGCTACATCTTGTTCTACTCAGTTGTTATGGATGGCTCAAACTCTTCTGGATATGGGTATTATTATTGACAAACCTCTTACTATTTTTTGTGATAAAACTAGTGTTATAAGTCTATCTAAAAATCCTATAATGCGTTCCACAATGAAACACATTGCAACTCGGTTACTCTTTCTTCGTGACAAAGTATTAGCTAATGAAATTACATTGTAATATGTTCCTACTCAAGCACAAGTTGCGGACATTTTTACCAATCCTTTAGCTATAGATGCATTTGAAAGACTCAGGTTACGACTGGGAGTTGTTTCTTACTCTACTCTTGTTTAACACATCTTTTCATTGGTTGACGGGGAGCTTTTCTCTCCATCAGTAGCTTTATGCTACTATATTTGTTCTTACATCTCCCTGTTCCTTATTCTATCATGCAGTTGTTTTTTCACCCTTTGTCCTTGAAGAAAAAAAAGGGGGAGATGTCTCAAATTATGCTCAGGTTAATTCAGATTATTAGGTTATATTCATGTTATATTCATCAGATTATCAGGTTATATTCATGTTATATTCATCAAATTATCAAGTTATATTCATCAAATTATTGGCTGGTACAGATTATCATGCTTTGGTTGATTCTTACATTCATTAGTACTTGGTTCATATTATCATGCTCAAATTTCTGTGTTGATTGCATGGTGTATCTATTCTCGGATTATACTCAAGTTGATTCTTATATCAGTTTTTGCTTTGGTGATGCTCAGATTGCTTTGTTGATTGCATGGTTTAGGATTCAGGATTCATGGTTCATTTCATTGATATTGGATGAGTTATGATTCATCATTCATGGTTCATGTCATTGAATTTGCATGGCTCATGGTTCATGATTCATGTTATTGGTATTACATGACACATGGTTCATGATTTATGGTTCATGTTATTGGCATTGAATGATTCATGGTTCATGGTTCATGTTCATGTTCATGTTATTGGCACCACAGAGTACATATTATTGACATTTTTTTGCCATCAAGGACAAAGGGGGAGTTTGTTGGTCTCTTACCTTTCTTTGTTGTCCTTGATGTTGGCATGTGGTGATTAAGATGACAGGTTGGATCTTTGACTCCTTGGTCTATGTGCAGATCCTTACGTAGTGACTTCTTGCCTGCAGGTACTTGGATGTAACACTTGGCAATTATGACTTATGTTTTTGTAGTGGTTGAGTTATCCCACTTGGCAGTTGGTTTTCATGAGTTACTTGATTGATAGCATTTCTTTTGGCACGTGGATAGTTTTATCTTGGTTAATATCTTTTCACTGGGCACTTGATATTTTTCGAACTTGAAACATCTTTGTTATTTACTTTGGGGCTTGTATATCATACTTCAGCTTTCTTTCGAAAGCATCTTCGAACCCTAGTTGCCATGGATGTTTCACAGCTTCTACTAGATAATGTCTTCATTTTTTTTGTTGGCTTGGTTTGACACATCATCATGAATAGGAAAGTGGTCGTCAAGCAGAGGTTGGTTTGGTTTGTTTCATCATCATGCACAGGAGAGTGGACTTCGAGAAAAAGATGTATACACTCCATATAGGTTTTTCAGTTTCTTTTGTTTGACTTTTTCCCAGCATAGTCATGTATTCTTTCAGTTTTACAAGCAAAACTAAGATTCAAATTATTGTTAAATCAAAGGGTTTATTTTGGATGGTTGGTTAAGAAGTTAGTTTCATAACTTCTCTTCAGTTATGAGTATTTCGTTTTCAAGGAAGGACATTTGTTTTGTTCATATGTTAGAAGATATGCACACACACACACACACACACACACACACATATGGAAAAAGTGTGGTGCACAGAAGGGAAGAAATTTTTTTGAAACGTTTCTCAATTGCTCCGTCTTATTACTTTTGCAGAATATTGAAAACAGAGAAAGGGGGTTTTGAAAGAAGTTTTAAAGAAGTGCTTTTGGGTTTTTGCAATATTATTTTTGACAATTTTGATCAACAGTGTATTGTTCAATTAGCTTTCATTGAAATGTTATTGTAAGTTGTCATCAACCATGATTCTAGAACTGCAGATACAATGCAATTGTAGGGTTAGTGTTGAGAGCAACTTCTCATGGGTCCTTAAGATTGTAAGATGTTGATTTTAGACTCCATCAAGGCACTTTTTCATTGAATATTTTTTTGAACTGTGGTTGACATTTCAGAAGGTGTTAAGCAGAGACTCCACCATTGTGATAAGTTGAAGTGTTACTAGTGGTTTTTTATATCCCATGAGGGTTTTTCCACTCATGGAATTCATATTTTTGTGTAATATTTATGTGAACTTTTGTCACCTTTCATGTTCATTCATTTGGTCAAGCTCTGATACATAATGTCATTCATTTATATGCAAATTAGTGTCAGTAAAAATCTGCAGTGATAATTGCATGTAAATTTGTTTTTGGTTCATCTATTAGTTGCAGTAAAAAGATGTGTCACATAAAGCATATGCAGATTGTTTCTTCTTTGATCTTGAAAGGATTGAATATCTTTGATTAGTAGTTCTATGTTTCTAATTTAATGCAAACTTTTTATTGTGTTAGACCTAGTTTTTAGATTTTGAAATTTATTACACTCTGATTCACCCCCTCTCAGAGTGAAACTACTTCCAACAGAATTTGGCATTATACCAACCAATTTCGTAGTGTGAAAGTTTTGTTTTTTTCTTTGAAACTCTTTTACTAGTACCTTCTCTGCAATTCTTGCAAATCGTTGTATTCTTTGAGAGGATATTACTTGATACATTATGTCAAACAGTTCACCAGTCAGGATTAAAGGGTGTACAGTAGTGTTTTCATGCCATTATAAATTGTATACGTTATCACATGGTCTTCATCTCCCCCATGTTTTGTTTTGCTTTTGGATTATCTTAAGCTGATTTTATACCAGAGCTAACAATAATCGATGTTTTATTACTTATTTTGACTTGATAATACTAAGTCAACAATGCTAGCAGCTTGGTAAATTCTTGTTTTGATTCCTTTGTGTGAGCCTTTCAAGATTTACAAGTTTCTGGGCATATTTATACCTCACTTTTAAAAAAATAAAAAATAATAAATACCAAAGTATTTTCAGTAGATTCATTTAATTCATACCTTGCAAGCTTTGCACTCTGTTGTTTACTAATTTCTTTATATCAGAACTACACTGTGGGTGAGGATAGCTAAGAACAATGTAGTTCTAAGAGTCAATCTTATAGTGAACCACTGAAACTTTCTTGAAAATTTCTGATCTTGTTAAAACCTTTATGCACTCAAATTTTTTTCTTACCAATGCCAAAATATAGATGTCGGTTCATTATAATATTTACAGATTTACATATGAATATTTTCTTAAAGCACAGAAAGAGATAAGCTTGAGACCTCTTATTATTTCTTAAATCAATGTTAGTTTGAATTGTTCTTTTCATCATTACCATTGTTTTTCTTGCACACCGTAATGGTTAAGTTAGTGAAAATGAAAACAAGATTAAATATTTACAATCTATAATCACGGTAGTCCTTTATAATACTTATTTGAAAGATATAAAGAATTCTCTCTGGCTTCTCTTTATTAACTTTAAAATTCCTAAAGCTACTATGGAAAGTAAATACTTATTTGAAGCATATAAAGAATTCTATGTAGCTTCTCTTTATTAGCTTTTAAATTCCTAAAGCTATTATGGAAAGTATTTAAATATTCAAGACTTATGTACTTTTGATTAGTATTATGTTCCCTCATTTGATTTGTTGTCAATTAGTTATGACCACATTGGTATCATTATAAATTAAGAATGATGGTTAAAAAAAAATGGGTATAAATAATTAATAATTATTAGATAATTTTTATTAATCTATTAAACAAAAATTAGTGAGAGTTGATTATTCATTATTAACCATCCAAGTTATAAAATCTATGCTAGCTATCACAATTTCTAGTACTCATGTAGGAGTTCTATTAACATCCTTTAGAATATTTTTTTAATTAGTTTATTTAATAACTTGTGAAATATTTATTTAGATCAAATGAGTCATTGCTAGGGATTGATCACTAATATTAGCATTTGTTGTCAAATTTATTGTTTTAAGAAGAAATGAGGTTGGAAATTCTTACCAATTTAGATAATTCAAAGTAATATGTAGAGAGGGTTTTGTTTTGAAGGTTAGTGTTTTGTTGAGAATAAGATTCAGATTTTATCCTCGTATGGATTTAGTTCACATGATTCAATATTTATGTTTCTTAATGTGCTAGAAGATATTTATTGTAACAATTTTTAAGTTTAATTCAAACTTAATAATAATGTATAGTTGAGTATAACCTATTATAAGTATGTTGGTGTAAAACTTAGGTGGATAATGGCTATTATGATTTACTTCTCATTTTCTTTTTTTTGGATGCTATGTTTTCTTTTGATCAAGCATTTACTCTATTACTGAATAAAAGAAATATTGTTGATCCATTATTATTCACCTCCTATATTTATGGTTGTTACTTGTCATGATGCCTTGGGAGACTCAATAAAGTTTTGTTCAAGGATAGATTAATAATTATAATATTGTTTTGACCCGGTTATCTTATGGATGGTATCAAGTATAGAAGACATTGCAAGATAAGTAATAGTAGTATAATGCATCATTTATCTCTATGTAAAGAGGTGTAGAAGGGAAAAGAGAATACCTATATTTTCGTCTCTATTTCACCTAAGTGAGTGGCAGCTGACGAGAGAGTTGTCTGGGGTATGAGGCCCTAGAAAGGGTTGTGTACCCTCTTTTAATAAATTTATATCCTTTAAGTTAAACTACGAAGTCTCTGCGATTTTACGTAGGCAAGGCCATCTGTGATGAGCCCCCGAGACATTAGGTCTAGCCCTTAGGTCTATCTCTTGATTATGTCTAATCTTGCCAATAGTATGAGATCACCTTGTAAATCTTGTGGTATATTTCTTTTTCGTTGGTACCATTAAAGTAAGGGTATTAATTGTCATGAATATTTTATATCTAACAGTTAAAAGATCTTGTATTGTACATCTAGTTGTATGAACAGGCATGCAGGTACATGAGACAATGGTGCAAGGTTTCCTATGCAATAGGTGAACTTAGGTAGGGATGTTAGTCGCTAATTGAGTATGGTTATAAATTATTTTACAATTAGACTCATTGGTATCCTAAAGGTTAATTGAGTGTTATGCAAGTATGATCGTGATTTCCTTTGCCTCAAATTAGAGTAACATGAGAATCATTTATCTTTGAGATAGGAATTATGTTAGATGAATGTGTTATTGAGATAAGAAAGAATTATGTATTGTTGTAGGTGTTTAGTAGATGAGATTAATGAGTAGGGGCCTTTAGATTTGGTGTATTAAAATGAACCTATGACTTAGAAGTAATGGATAGTACTATTGCGAGATAGTGGTATGGTTGAGTTTTCTTTTCTGGTTAATGCATTTTAATGTTATAATGGCATCGAGGTGCCCTTTTGAATGTTGAATTTATCTCCTTTTATATAAGTTGTCCCTATGATTATGAATGAAATGCTTAAGTGAATGTTTAGATGGTGTATATGTTACTTGATATTCATGATAGACAAGGTTGATGATCAATTGGAATACATGTGTTGCAATGGTTCCGTAAAAAGGGGGTAGGGAGTTGGGACCACAGATCTTCTTACTCTCCTTGGTTCGCTTATGTAACTTTTGGATTTTGCTTGATCAGATGTGTTATTCGTATTCTTCCTCATTATAGCAGATGTTCTTGATGTAACCTAATTGAACTATGATTTATTAATAGAATGGTCCTATTGAGGTGGACCCGGAGACGTATCCCATTAGGGGTGAACTCTGTTATCAAATTGTGTTTCCTCATTGATGTTTACTTTTAGTTTGTTCATTCTTTCGGATGCATGGATCAAATGTTAATTAAAAATTAAATCATGATATAATCTATGTATTTAATGGATTATGTTTGAGGAATTGTAATCATTACTTTAGTATTTTAAAAAAAAATTAATAAATTTATTAGTATAGACTCGGGTTGCTACACTTATGAGCTTTCCGACACCTTGTTTCTTAACATTTGATACAAAGAGTGGCCTTGATACACATTTGAGATTATTTATTATCACATGAGTAGAGTTGGTATATGAACATCACTTCTATTTTAACTATATCTAAGAACTCTTAAGTGTTATGCTATAGAATGGTTTTTATTATTATCCTTGTTGAGATTTCAATGTGTAATTCCATTTTTATCGTCCCTTGCCTTTTGTGTATCTCAAATATACTAAAATCATCACTTATAATCACAATGAGATAGTCTAATTTAATTTCCCATGTAATTCATTTTTTTTAAGTATTGCCTTGTCTCATTCCCATGTTCTAATAGTTGCAAGAAGTTGAAAAACTTGTAAGTTTGAGGTATTTTCTAATCAAATTCTATGTCTATGTTGTTGGAATTTTAAACTTGTAGGGTTATCCATATTGATATGTCATTCACTCATCCTCACCTTTTCCCTCTATCCTTATAAACTCATCAAACTTCCCCTTCTCAACATGCCTTTTCTCTCATGCCCAACCTCTAAATTATTTGATGTTAAAAAAATTCCTATCTTTTGAATCTTTTGAACATCCCCTGAGTTTTTACTCTTGACTTTATTTTTATTTTTTAACTAAAACCTTTTCATTCAGTACTCTTTTAGAATTGAACTTTTAACTTTACCTCTCCCCAACTTCTTTCCATATTGTATGTCTGACCTCAAGCCTATGACATTCCAAAATTCTCTTACACTTTTGGGATTTTTTTATGAGACTCCCCCGATTCTACACCTCAATTGTATGAGTTATATTTGACCATTGAAGTTTAAGACTCCCACACATTTTACAATCGAAACTCACTTAGCCCTCGTACATACCAAAACTAATTTATGAATAAATTAGATATAGTGAACACTATAAAAGAGTTATGATAATAATGACACTGCTTTGGAATAATTATAATATTGAGGTACAGTTAGTGGCATCTGCTACAAATTGGATGTTGGCTTTAGTTATAAGCAAGATTTCGAAGGTTAAATTCTGGCTTTTTAACATTTATGCTCCGTCAAGTATTCAAGGGAAGAGTAAGTTATGGGGTGAATTAAAGAGGATTTCTTCTCCCTTAAAACATGGTTCCTTTATTATCTTTGGGGGCAATTTTAATGCTATCACTGATTTAGATGAGAAAAGAGGAGGTGTTTTCCCTAATAAAAGGATTATGGATGACTTTGGGGATTTCATTTCTGATATGAGCCTTTTTTATTGTAAGTCTCAGAATGGAGTTTTCACATGGACAAACATGAGAAGGGATTTTTCTCAGATTGCTGAGAGATTAGATCAGTTTTTGTTATCTGAGAATTGGATTGATTTAGATTTTGAATTCTTTTCCTCTATTCTACCGATCTTGGGTTCTGATCATTTTCCAATTTCCCTTTCAGTTATTAAAGATAAGACTTCTTTTAAGTCTCCATTTAAATTTGAGCCCATGTGGTTTAGGGATTCTTCCTTTTTGCCTCTGCTTATGAAATGGTGGAATTTTGCTCCTTTTTGTTCTAGGTCCCGTATGTTTTAGATTGCTAAGAAGTTAAGTTATTTGAAATTGAATATTGGGGAATGGAATATCTCGCATTTTAAGAACATTTTTCAGGAGAAACAAAGGATTCAAGATATGATTGAGTGTCTTAATACTCATGTGCTTCAACATGGTATGATGCCACAAGTTTTTGATGAATTGAAGTCACTAAAATTACAGCTTGAGGAGGTGATAGCTAGAGAGGAAATCTACTGGAGACATAAATCTAGAGAGTTATGGCTTTCAGATGGTGACAAGAACACAATTTTTTTTCATTCTTCAACTAAGATTAAAAGATGTAATAATAGAATATCTTGTATTCAGTGTCAAAATGGGAATTTATTGACAGAGCCAGAGGACATTGCTTCCGAGGCAGTTAGGTTTTTTAAGTCATTATTATCTTTAGAAAATGGAAATCTCATCAATGATATTATATCTAATATTCCTCCTTTAGTATCTTTGGAAGACAATAAGATGTTGATGTCTCCCTTTTCCTTAGAAGAAGTTAAGAGTATTGTCTTTGCCATGAATTCGGATAAAGCTCCAGGACCAGATGGTTTTACTCCTTTATTTTTTTAGAAATGTTGGGATTTTGTGGGAAATGATGTTTTATTGGCTCTCAAGGAAGCTAGGAGAAATAGGTCTATTTTAAAAGAACTTAATACTACAATGATTGCAATTATTCCTTAAAAAAAGAGGATACTAAGACTTTTGCTGACTTCCGCCCCATTGTTTTATGTAACACTTTGTATAAGATATTTACAAAGGCAATTTCCCTTAGGTTGGCAAAAATTCTACCTAGGATCATTTCATTGGAGCAAGGTGGTTTTGTTCCCGGAAGGGAGATGACAGAGGGTGCAATTGTAGCACATGAGGTGTTGCATTCTATTTCCACCCAAAGAACCCCAACCATGATACTTAAACTAGACATGATGAAGGCTTATGATAGAGTAGAGTGGGGGGCTTTATGTGTTGTTCTTGAGAAATTAGGTTTTTACAAGGCTTGGGTCAAATGGATTCGTGCATGTATTTCTTCTACAAGATTCTCAGTTTTAATTAATGGTTGTCCTTGTGGTTTTTTCACTTCCTATAGGGGTTTGAGACAGGGAGATCCCCTTTCTCCCTTTTTGTTTATTCTCCTAGCTGAAACCTTTAGTTGGGCTATTAGGGTTGCTAAAGTGGGGGAGCTTTGGAAAGGTATAAGGATTCAGAATATTCCCCAAAGTATTTCTCATTGTCTCTTTGCAGATGATACTCTGTTATTTGGACATGCTTCGTTAGTAGAGGCAAAAGTGATTAAAGGAATAATACAAAATTATGCATCATTTTCTAGTCAGAAAGTGAATGGTGATAAATCAAAGATTTTTTTCCTTAATACATCACAACTAGTTCAACATAGGTTGCAATCCTTTTGGGGATTTAAGACTAGAAATCTTCAATGTACTTACCTTGGGATTCCTTTCTTTGTTAAACAGGATAAGATTGGTTTTTGGGATAAGATTATTTCGGTCATTTCTAAAAGAATTCTCTCATGGAATCATAGATGGTTAACTTTGGCGGGTAAAATTGTTCTCATCAAGTTTGTTTTGAATGTTGTTCCCATGTATCTCATGTCTATTTTGAAGTCTCCAAAAGCAGCTATTGTTAGTTTACAGGATACTCTTAGAGATTTTCTTTGGAAAAATAATAAAGATGGCAAGAAGAAACTCCCTTTAGTTGCATGGGATAAGGTATGTTTGCCTAAGGAACTTGGGGGAACGGGAATTCGGAGTCTGGAAAATCAAAATTTAGCCTTAGGTGCTAAGTTGGTTTGGAAATTATATGACAAGCCTAACTCCTTATGGGCACAGATTATGTTTGCCAAATATTTAAATAATGGATCCAGAGAGTACATTTTTAAAGTCTCAAATTTGCCTTCGGGTTCTGCTATTTGGAATTTCCTTTGTAAATGTAGATCAGTTATTTTGCCTCATCTCTCATGGATTGTTCATAATGGTAGAAAGGTCAGATTCTGGGATGAAGTATGGAATGGACACACACCTTTGGTGAATATTAGGGATTGGTCTCCTCTAATCACTGTTCTTTCCTCCCTTTGGGGTGTTTTTATAGTAGATTATTTTGAAATTGTGACTAGTGGACCCCTTAAGCTAGCTAGATGGAAGTCGATTGATTTTTTAGATGTTGATCAAAGCATGAAATTAGATTTTGAGAAGATTTTGGGGGATAGAATTATATTTCTTTCTGATTCTGAGGATGAACTTATCTGGACAAAGAATATTTCTGGTAAGTACACTGTTAAAGATGGTTACAACTCTCTTATGGTTGCTAAAGATTTATCATCTTGGGCTTATAAGTTGTTTTGGCATTCGGCTTGTCTTCCTAAAGCTGGAGCCTTTGCTTGGTTGGCAGTTCAGGACAGAGTCCTTAGAGGTATGAGACTAGATAGGCTTGGTATTACTGCTATTTTCCCTTGTGTCCTTTCTAACAAAAATTTAGAATCTTCTTCACACCTATTCCTACATTGTGATTATGCTTATGAATGTTGGCAGTGATTGTTTGAGAAGTTAAATATATCCTTTTTTATTGGTAAGTATCTCATTTCCCATTTTAAATCTTGGCCCTTTATGTTTGCCTCATCTTTTTATGCATGCCTTTGGATCATATCTCCATCCATTGTGATTTGGAATGTTTGGCTAGAGAGAAACAATAGGATATTTAAAAAAACAAGGTCTCCTGTGTCTGAGGTTCTATTAAAAATTGAGTCTTCAATCTCTAAGGTTGCTTTGTCGTTTATTTATAAGAATTTGGAAAATCTTACTTCTTTTTTGCACTGGGATAGTAGAGTTACTAGAGTTTGGAAGATGCTATCAGTTTTACCCTCTCATGGTTCAATTTTTTTTAAAAATGATGCAATAGGTAAAAGATGCTCTGCTAGATGGAAACCTCCTCCGCAGGGGCACTTTAAACTGAATTTTGATGGGGCCTCTCGTGGTAACCCTGGGCCAGCTGGGGTAGGCATGGTAATTTATGATCACAATGTAAATTTTATTCAAGCTAAGCGTCATGCTATTGGTTTTAAAACTAACAATTATGCGGAATTTCATGCTTTGTCTTTTGGATTGGATATGGCAATCTCTTTGGGAATTAAGGACTTAATAATTGAAGGTGATTCTATGGTGATTATTCAATGTGTTATGAAAAAAAAATCGAATTGTTGAAATTTACAGTATATACTTGATCCCATTTTACAAAAATTAGAATTGTTTGAATCTTTCTTGGTATCCCATTGTTACAGAGAAGTTAATAAGATTGCGGATTATTTGGCAAATTTAGCCATTGATAGAAATGCTAATCAGTGAGAGGTGGGTTTTGAGGAAATTCCTTCTAGTGTATGGGAAGGTTTGTAGCAATAGTTATATGATTTTCTTGAGTAATGTTGATGTAAAATTTTATGATGATAATTATTCCCGCTTTCCCCTTTCATTTCAAGTATTCATGTTCGTTGTCTAGAGGAGACTTCAAGCTCATGGTATTTGATACAATAGTGTTTTTCCAAAGGTTTTTTGATACTTTCTTTTTTGGCAAGAAGGTTTTTGGCTCATGGGATTTGGCACAGGGCTTTGGAAAATTTTGTCTTCTTCCATTGGTAGCAGCTGTGGAGTCTACATTTGAAAATTATCTGATGGGTTTTTTTGACAAATTGTCATATGGGCTCTATGCAAAACTGATATTATATGTGTTGTGACTGCATTTTGTATGTGGTTTTGGGCGGGGTGCATAAACTAATCTGTTAGATACTATAGGTTTATTTTATGAGCTGTGACCCGAGGTTTTCTTCCCAGGGTTCTTTCCTTTGGCATGCTCTTTGAATCCTTTGTAAAAAATAAAAAAATATTAATAAAAAAGTTTAGTGGAATAATCCACTTTTATTGAAAAAAAAACAAATAGTGTATAATTTTTTTTAATTGTATATCTTTTATAATGAATATATCCATAAAATTTTGTAATGATTTAAGGGAATGTAAAGTCACAACTATATATTTCTTCTCACCACGTTAAATTGTCAAGTTTGATATATGTATGAAAACATCTAAAACATTACAAATACTTGGTAAAATTATCATATTTTATTGCACAAGGATAATTGTTGTTCTGATTTATATCTTTAGGTATGCACATTATATTTTATATAGTATTTGATTGCCCAATGTATTAGGCCCTAATCCAAGGTCAAACACTTTTATTTAAATAGTATCTCTTTTCTAGTTTGTTGTTGTAGTAGATTAGTGCTAGTTTAAGTCATGTAAGTTTTTCATGATTTGGTATTCTTAACTAGGGAATTACTTAAGCTATCCTAAATGTCAAAAATTGATAAAAATATATTTAGTAAATCAACAACTTGCCACAATGTATGAAAAATTAAAACATTATTATAAGAGGCTGTAGTAATTGTAGTATTTCTTGAACTCATAGATGCATGTGCAATGTATTTTATTAGCTACATAGAACACTAACTCAGATAGTTGATCTTAACCTAGTCATAAATATTTGGGGTCAATTATTCATTTGGATATGGCTACTAATTGTTGTTGTGTTGTTATATTTTAATAGATGTAATATCTAATTAAGGATGTCTTTACAAATATTGCATTATGCTTAAGTTAACCTTAACATGTATAAATATTATTCACTCAAAATAGACCTTCAACCATCCAAAAACTATTAAGTAGTCACAACATAAAAATTTGTACAACCTATTATCCTATCTTAAGCCATTAATTAAAAAATGTTATTTATTTAAATAATTTGATCATACATTTGTTCCAGTACAAGAATTTAAAAAAAACTCATCATATATCCCATTAATTATTATTTATTTGATTATTTACATACGATTAATTAAATACATATTTATTATTAATGGAGAGACTTTCTTGCTACAAGTACACAATGTGTCAAAGCATATGTCGATTTAATTATTATATAAATAGTTACACAATGTTAAAATACATTTAAGTTTTTACCTTAATCCTTGAACCTCCTATAGCTACAAGTTCTAGTTTGTTTAATTTATTGACATGCATCATAATGTAAAATTGTCATCATATGACAACTGTCTCTTTAACTTTTTGAACTAAGCTTTGTCTAGATTCATTAAATCTAGACACTTCCTAAAAGTCAAATAAACTTTTCATCTAAACCGTTTGTTCCAAAGCAAACCTCTTAATCGTATCCATTCACATAAGGATGTTGTCATAATGCAACTCCTAACCCTAGATAAAATCCATCATGTGACACTTGTCTCATCACTACAACTTTGAGCTTAACCCTAATCTTCATTCAATCTTAGCCGTCCATCATTCAAACACTTGATTTTGCCTCTTGAGAATTCTATAAAGCAGAGGGTTCATATCTGATTTGCATATCTTCTTCCAATTTTCTATCTAAATCTCCTTCTGTAGCTTTATGCTGAAGAAATCTCTATCTGATATTCCATTATCCTATTCTATATTAGGTGAAGGTATTGTGTCTTTATTATGGATTTTCTATGAATTTTAATAAGCGTGGCAAGGAAAAGATGTACTGTGTAGGTCATGACAAGAAATTATTCACCATCATATTTATTTTAGTTTACCATCTTATAAGTACTGAAGTTATCTATGAATTTTACTATTGCTTGTGTTGTTTCAGCGATTTCAAACAAAAAAAATCCAATCAGATATGGGAAGGAGAAAAAGGGTTTTAGATGAAGGTATTATGTGTATTGCAATTATCATCCATTTTTTTACCCTCAATATTTAATTGTCTTTCATATTGATTTTGTGTGAAAGGCCATGCCAAGAAATCATTGACAAACATATTTATTGTAGTTTACTATGACAAGGTTTACATGTTAACAATCTTACAAGTGAAAAAAATGTATTGTGTAGGTGATGACATGAAATTATTCACCATCATATTTGTTATAGTTTACCATCTTACAAGTAACAGTTATTTATGAAATCTATTCTTCTGTGTGCTATTGCAGCAATTCCAAACAAGAACACCCAATCAGACGTGGCTTCAAAATCTAATGAGCAAATTATGGGTCAAGAGCTCAATCTAAAGAGAAAAAGAGTTTTGGATGAAGGTATAGTACAATTATCTTCCATTTTATGCAATTTCATTTTTTTATTATATTTCTTCAATCTTTTATTATTTTCATCATTATTTTCTCAGAAACTTTTTAAGTGGGCCAAGGCCATCAGAAGAAATTATTCACCAGTTTACCATTACAAGTTTTTAAAGTTATCTATGAACTGTATTACTGCTGTGTTGTTGCAGTGATTCCAAACAGAAAAATCAAATCAGGCATGGATTGGAGTCAATTTGGGACCAAAAACTCTGCTGATGTAAAATTACGAATATTTGGTCCAAACAGAGAAGAGTATGAGGGAAATCCTCTTCTCCTTCATTCTCAAACTCTTCAAAACTCGGAATTTTTTAAGACTTTGTTATCAGAGCGCTGGTCTTCTAACATCCGACCCATTGAAATTAAGGTAACCACTGGTCAACCCTTTGAGAACTATTTAAAATGCATCGAGATGATGTATTCTTCTACTTCTCCTCGTTTTTCCAATGTGGATGAATGTCTGGCAATTCTATCGGTTGCTTCGGAATTGTTAGTGGATAAACCTATGCAACAATGCATGAGATATCTGGGGGCTGTTCGTTGGAACTCTGAGGAAGAGTCCAAAATCAGAAATCTATTGTCCTCTCTGAATTTGAGCGTCTTGCCCGATTTGAGTGCACGGCTTGATAAAAAGAACAATAACTATTTAGACTTTGTGAGAGAGAACATCAAATTAATGATATCTTTTCTTTCCAGTTGTGACTGTGCCGAAAAGAAACAACCAATTATTCGAGAAGCGGTGGGCAAATTTATAGTAGAAAATTTGCAGGATGATGCATCTTCAGGCATCGCAGAAATGTGCAGGCATATCATTTTAGAGGAATTTAAAGCTAACATTGCAAACGCTGTCACTTCAAATACGGAAAAAATTCCGGCAAATGAGGAGCATACGTATTTTGCCCTGCTGTGGCCCTTTACTCTAATTGAGCGCTGTGATGGGACGACAATGGAAGGCGCAGTGAAGATATTATGTGAAGAAATGAAACTTGCCCACATAATAATGCAACCGCAAAAGTATTATACTGCAAGCAGGTACAGGAAAATCATACTGCCAATTCTGCTGGGATGTCTGGACGCTCTGGCAAACGGGAAGATAATTGCTGAACGAAAACTTCGTGTTGGTTTCCTTACAATATGGTTACCAGTAATGGCACGATTGATTTGTCCAAATCTGTATTTCAACCACATCAGTGATGATCATGTTTTGAAGACCCGGCTTTGCAGAGGAGTGAGCAATGTGGTGGAAACCCTCCCTTTCGCTGATTGGAGAGGCATTTACAAAATTTGGACAGATTGCTGCGCCAAATATTATATTGACTTAAGCATACCGTTTGCTTCTGGGTGCAAGGTACTGCAGGAGCATCAGTGAAAGGATTTTTTTTTTGTTTGTTTTCTAAAACTATTTCGATATCAGAAAGTAATTAATTTTAGTTGAAGTTTAATGCGGACTGTAAATTGTGAAGGTAAATTGGTATTTTTACTTGCATTTGAGTATTAAATATAAAAGCGTAATTATATATAGACTTTTTTCATATATATTATATTTAAAAAACTTACTTTATAACTTCTTTTTTAATAGTTTCAAAATATAAATTTAGGAATCTTTGGTAATATTAGTCCCAATAATCCATAGGTTGTTTATTTCATGATTTAGAAAGTTACAGTATCTGTTTATAGTATTATAACTTTAAAAGATAAATTTTAATTTATCATGTCCTTCTCAAGCTAAATAATCTTGTTCTAGTTGCATGGGAGAGACAATAGCTTGTGCATCAATAATGTCGCATCATCTTATCACTCCGAAAATCAGATTTTTCGTCTAAAATTAGTATCAAATGTTATGACAGATTTAAACTATTGTTGCCTACCTAGGCTACCTATATATTCCAAGGTGTATGTGGTGAAGCGCAAGGCAGGCAGCCCTTCTTTGTTGTCCAGTTGCCATTTATCATGCCGTACTTTTTGCTACTCCCCGTGTTTGTGTTTGAGAAGCCATGATTGACACCGATTCTCTGTTGAGGGGACAAGCCAGGTGAGCCGTAACTCATTTGCTTTTACACTTACACTTTGACAACCACCCAGTGAAGGGTCATGCCAGCTGCTAGACGATAATTTGTCCTGGGAATCCTATTAATATATTATAGGTTGATAGCAAGTGGTTGATTGCACATATTTAAAAACATTCAACAATTCTTGAAGTACATAGTAATTTTGAGATGACATTAATCCCAAGAGGATGATGAATAATGCTTACTGTAAGTTGTACAGTAAAAGATGCAGCAATAGGAGCGATCTCGGGTTCTTTTTTGTGTTACAGTGAGTACACTGCTGATCCAAAGTAAGGTTCCGAGTTGAATCATTGTATCCTTAAAAATTGAAAGGCCCATTAACTCTGAAGGTTCATCATGTGAGCACGCACTATCTACGCTTCCACTTTTTGCATACGTGTCTACCACTTTTTGCATAGCCGTATCTCTGATATCAACAAAACAGAGAAAATGAGATACTTATCTTTCGTTCACAATGCTGACCTTTAGGCAAGGCTATTCTCTCTTCACAAATCCTGCTTTTCAAATCCAAAACTTACTTTACTAACATTACTATATCTTCTTCATCATATTTGCTACTGCTGTTGTTAAATCAAAGCAAGTTCTTGGAGTAAAATCTAGTTCTGGTTACCAAATGTTGATTTATAAAGAGAGAATATTACTAGTACAAGAATAAGCATAAAAAAATGAAGTGTTGCACTGCAGCTACAGTACTTGCAAAATGCTGCATGAATGGGGAAGAAATTTTAAATAGCAGTAAGTTTGTAATATGGAAGAAAAGTCTGGTTCACCAGTTCCATAGAGCACAGTGAACGAGCATATTATCCACTTGATTGGCATAATTTAATTTAAAGAAAAACGATATGATATGTACTCAAAGAAAGCAGCTCAGTGACATTACTGTGGAAATTGCTAGTCACATTTTGGGATTTAAGGCAGTATGTTTTAAGTTGAGCTCAGGTACATAGACCATATGGTATCAAAATGCAGTAATAAGAGTATTTATGTTGAATTATAGTCCAAAACTGTGCTAGTCACATTTTAGAATTTTTAAGGAGCATCTCTTATGTTGAGCCAAGTGCTTGACATCAAGGCAAAGAGTAGTATTTAGAGTAAGTAGTGATTGGAGAAGTCACGCAGATAACATCTGAGGACCAATAACCACCATGTAGAATTTGAATCTAGATCAACTATTATCATAGAAGTGAATGTTGAAGCTAATCAAACCTGCAAAAAGGTAGCGACAGATTTGCATGAGCAGTGGAGCAAATAGGAAAATATTATTATAGATCTGCTAAATCAGCTGCAGCTGAAGACTGGAAAAGCATTCACAAAAGTCCGTCATAGTAGGCCAGAGTATCCAATGAGTTGCTGCCTCACATCCTAGAGCCAATATGAGGAAACTGGGACAATTCCACATGCATAAGCTTGCAATGCGAAGAGAGCTCGCAATCATTCACGCATTATTATTGTCTAGACTTTGAATAACATGTGAAGATTCACATTGATATTTTGAGGAGGGAACCTACCATATGCTTGATGCAGCACAACAGATGGTGTTGCAGTTGCCCGATTACTGAGACCGTTAAATTATTTCAATTTGCAGCATTCCGATGACTATGAGTGTTATGACACTGATGTCCCTTTAGATAGAAAAAGAGTTACAGTAATAACTTAGTGGAAATTCCATGAGGATGAGCTAATGTGAAGCTAGGCTACCCAATATTTTTAATAATAACAATATATATATTATTTGAGCATTGGGTTTTATGTCAGTTATGCTACATAATAGCGTAATGATAGTGAGCTTGTCTCTAACATGTAAAAGGTCTGTTTTTTCTTTCCATTCAACTCTGCAACTTACAGCATGACTCTGAGACGTTCTCTCCTTTAGAGTTTCATAGTGACACGATTGCCCTCAACAAGAAACACAAATGGAAGCATTTGAAATGAGATATTTAAGGCTTATCTACTTTCCATAACCTAATATACTCTCAAATGTCGCTGCAATGTGTGGTCATATTGAATCGGAATCGGAAAAAAAAATTCATTTATCGATGTGCAATATCTTCATACTTTATTAAGGATTTGTTCATAGAATGAGGATTACCTAATTACCATAGAACTTTCAATCGCTACCTTTCAATTAAAAAACAAGAGGCTGTGTTTATTTCAGGGGAGAGCACTTATTTTGCCCTACTATGGTTCTTTAACGTAATTGAACGCTGTGATGTGAGTGTTAGAAAAAAATTAAGTTCATATATTTAATAAACTTGCTTTAGGATTAGATTAAATAAATAGTTATTTGGAAAGTAACATTTCTGTAGATTAGTTGGTTAGTTGATAGAAGAAAAAGAGAGACTTTATAGGCCATTGATTTCTGATGTGAAATTAATCAGAATATCAATAAATCTTTTTTAGAATTTTTCTTATATTTAGTCTATATGTTTAACACGGTATGAGAATAGCATTATTTCCGTCGCTTGAAGGTGTATTTGTTGCTAAATAATCAGAGAAAGGAATGATGAATGTGTTTCACAGAAGAAAAGGGCAGTTAAAAATTGATGTTCTTGATGTTTTATGAAGAAGTTTGCTGGCTATTTTAACCCGTGCAAAGCATTTGCAATACAAAAGGCATGAAAGATAAGGCATGCATTTAATAATATCCTAGTCTGAGCACGAAAGTGAAGCAGACATTGAAAATCTGAAAGTTAAATTTGGGACTGCTATTGCATGACTGAAAATTGGAAGATGAACCTAACACTGGTGTTATATTCTTCACTAGAGGCTAATCCTTACTAAACTATCATATGGTATTGCTAAGTTGTTGCTAGTTTACTTGTAAAGGATGCTGAAAATTTATTTTGGGTGTTCCATTTTGAAGATTGAAAAAGGCACCAAAAAATTATTTACACTATATTCAAACCTGCTGCAAGGAATTAATTTGAATATAAGAATTAGTGCTGGGCGTGAAGTTATGGCTGGACATGTTCAATTTATTTGAAACTACTATATTGTTGAGCAGTGTTTCATTGTCATGATCACTAGTAATTATTCTTTCTGGCCTTCAATTGATCCTTGGTGGAGTTTGAGTAAACTATTGTGTTGAAGATTTGGCATCAGTATAAGTTGTTGTTTTGTTTTTTTTTAATCTGACACCTATTTGTATTTAGTCATGATTACACATGTAGTGTTTGTATTTTTCTATTTATGTTATATTTATGTTACATTTAAGTGGACTTTTGAATTTTTGAATGTTACATTTAGCAATTAGAGTCTAGTAGGATTAAGAAAACTTATTAGAGATTGGAGGAAATGGAAGCAAGAAGATATCTATCATCTCAAGTAATCTTCTAACTCACTCAAAGATGACATACAGCATGTGAGGCAACATTTTTGCTATCATGTTTGAGTCCATTTATGAAGCAAGGGGGCCATATCAGTTGTTAGGGTTTGTAGATTATTGAGTTTATTTCTATCTACAAACAATGTGAGCAATACCTATGGATTATTGAATTTGTCTAAATTCATAATTTTGTAGATGTGTTAATATGTATGATAGACTTTGTCTAAATTCACAAGAGGAGTGGTATGCTTGTGGACAATTATGTCTCAATTCAAAGGTATTGTTGGATAATGAAGACATGAGTAGATTGGAAGTTCTGAAAAGGTTTGGTGATTAGCTAGGACATTTGCCTCAAGATTAATAGTTTAAGGTGCTCTATGGAAATATGGTGGAGATGCTCGTTTCATATTGTTTTTTGTTTTTTTTGTAATGTAAACCTTAAGTTGGGGGGTGGGAATGTGAGTGGGAGTGGACGAGCAAGGGCTGTAAACTTTAGTGAATTAAGATTAGATTTATTAAATAATTAGTTGGGAAGTTGCATTCTCCTAAGTTGGTTGATTAATTGGTTGATGGGAAATAAAGACTTTGTATGTCATTCATTTGTAATGTGAAATTAATCACAATATGAATATATCATTTTTAATTTTATTTTACATATGCAACAATTATATAACATTATTTTTTATTTATGTCTATCATATTTAAAAGTGACAACCATCCAAACTAGACTGAAGAGATATTATGTAGAGAATTGAACCCTACTAACACCAATCCAGACAATGTAAACCATAGGGAAACTAGGTTGCCTATTCTATTGGGGTGTTTGGAGAGTTTGAAAAGGTGAAGATAACTGGTGAATGAAAACTTCATGTTGATTTTCTAATGAAATGGTTATCAATAATGGCAGAATAGGTTGACGGTGGTTTGTTATCTCTAACATCCTACATGGAGGAGGATGCTGCATTGAAGACCTTGCTTTGTAGGCATGTAGGAGGATGGAGGAGGATGCTGTATTGAAGACCTTGCTTTGTAGGCAATGATTAATGTGGTGGAAATTAGCTCTGGAAATAATTATTTAATGTCACCGTAAATTATCTTAGGAAATAATTAAAGTTCTTAAAGTAGATGTTGGCAAGTTAAGTACATAAAAAGCATTACTCATGTTATTACTAAAGCTATTTAGTAGAAAATAAGTATCATGATTTTATATAAAAAGGTTTATTTAATGAAAAATGATTAAACATATGAAAACTCTTTTAAGCATTAGAACTGGTATTAGAGTGCTCCCCCATCTTAGACACCAGTAGTAGATAGCTAAACTTTCTATGTTTCATAATATCCACACCAAATTTTTAATATATGACGTTTAATGTGTTATGGGCTATGTAATTTGACAGAGCAAAATCATGAATTGTAATAGATTGCTTCTTGGAAGACATGCATCAATGATGTCGACCCCACCACCACCTGCATCATCTACAAGGACCGCAAACTCTTTCTCTGCAGCAGCTAATAGATACAAAATGGTATGGTATGGGATGTCTTTGACGTCATGTCATATCCTAACAAAAGGCCCATACCATGGCATGATGGGAACCGTTGAGTGGCTGGAAAATGGTCAGTTTCACTTTTTTTCTCTATGGTCGCGTACGTTGAGAAAGTTTTAAAAAAAAGGTTTTTTCAAGGGTCACCGTCTTTCAAAGTTGCCGGGAAACTTTAAAAAAGAGGCAACATAAAAGTCAATGGTCACTGTTTCTTTGGCCATTCCATTACACAGGTCTGGCAAGAAACTCTAGTTCTGACTATCAAATGTTGATTTATAAAGAGAGAATATTACTAGTACAAGAATAAGCATAAAAAACGAAGTGCTGCACTGCAGCTATAGCACTTCCAAAATGCTGCAAAAATGGGGAAGAAGTTGTAAATAGCAGTAAGTTTGCAAAGATGGAAGAAAATTCTGGTTCACCACTTCCATAGAGCACAGTGAATGAGCATATTATCCACTCGATAGATATAATTCAGAAAAACGATGTGATATGTACTCAAGGAATGCATCTCAGTGATATTATTGTGGAAATCACTAGTCACATTTTGGAATTTATGGAGTATGTTGTAAGTTGAACTCAGGTACTAAGACAATATAGTATCAAAAAGCAGTAATAAGAGTAGTACACGTGTTGAATTACAGTCCGAAAATGTATTAGTCACATTTTAAAATTTTAATGGAGCATGTCTTATGTTGAGCCAGGTGAGTAAGTAGTAATTAGAGAAGACACCCGCATAACATTTGAGGACCGATAACCATAACCTAGAATATGAATCTAGGTCAACTATTATCATAGAAGTGAATGTGGAAGGGAATCAAACCTGCTTAAAAGTAGCGAGAGGGATTTGCATGAGCAGTGGAGCACATAGGAAATTATTATTATATATCTTCCAAATCAGCTGCAGATGAAGACTGGAAAAGCATTCACAAAAGTCAATCAGAGTGGGCCAGAGTATCCAGTTAGTTGTTGCCTCACATCCTAGAGCCCATATGAGGAAACTGAGACAATCTCTTTTAATAGAAATAACTTAGTGGAAATTCCATTTAATCTAATCAAAACTTAGTGGAAATTCCATGAGGCTAAGCTAATGAGAAGCTAGGCAATCCAATATATATTTAACATGATATCAAAGCAGCATTATTTCTTGTCTCTTGAAGATGGATTTGTTGCTGAATAATCAGAGGAAGGTATGATGAATGTGTTTCAGAAGAAATAAAGGGCAGTTATAAATTGATGGGTTTGTGTATTAAAATCTGTTGTTAACAGCGATCTTCATGAAGAAGTTTGCTGGCCTTTTCAACACGTACAAAGCATTCGCAATAGAAATGGCACAAATTGATGGATTTCTTCAAAGGCATGAGGAATGTGTTTCAGAAGAAAGAGAGGGCAATTAAAAACTGATGTTCCTGTGTATTAAAATCTGTTGTTAACAGTGACCTTGAAGAAGTTTGCTGGCTTTTATAATCCGTATAAAGAATTTGCAATAGAAAAGGCATAAATTCGGGATAAGAAAGACAAGGCATTGATTCAGCAATATCCTAGTCTGAACACAATAGTGAAGCAGACATTCAATATCTGAAAGCTAAATTTGGGACGGCTATTGCAGGATGCGCAGTGGATGATTGACCTAACCCTGTGGTGATGCTAATCCCTACTAAACTGCTATATGGTATTGCTAACATGTTGCTAGTTTGCTTGTAAAGGATACTGAAAGTTTATTTCGGATTTTCCATTTTGAAGATTGAAAGAGGCACCAAAAAATTATTTACACTGGATTCAAATCTGCTCTAAGGAATTGATTTGAATATGAGAATTAGTGCTGGGCATGAAGTTCTGGCTGGTCATGCTCATCTTTTTTTTGAAACTACTATATTGTTGAACAGTGTTTCATTGTGAATATCACTAGTAATTATTTATTCTGGCCCTTAAGTGATCCTTGGTGGAGTTTTGAGTAAACCTTTTTTTTGAAGATTTGGCATCAGTATAAGGCGTATTTTTGGTTGAATCTCATATCTATCACATCTATTTGTATTTAATCATGACTACACATAGTGTTTGTTTTTTTTCTATCTATGTTACATCTTTGCAAACCTTAAAATTTTTGGATGTTACACTTGACAGTTGGAATATAATAGGATCAAATTAAATTTATTGGAGGTTAGAGGAAATGGAGGCAGGAGGATATCTATCAGTTTAAGCAATCTTCTTACTCAGAAATGATATATGGTATATGATGCAACATCATTCTTTTCATGTTTGAGTATTTTCATAAGGCAAGGGGGCCATAGGCCATAGGCCATAGTAGTTGATTTGGATTGCAGATCATTAGTTCTTGCTTGGAACTATAGGGAAGGCTCTGTTTTTAACAATAACTAACAAGTGAATAAACATTTTAATAGCAACCAATCAAAATTAGTTTATTATTATATTAATATAATAATTAATTTTTGTTTTTGAAATGTATATTGGAGAATTAATTATAAAAAATCTAACTACTTTTTATTTTTCACTTTTCTTCTTTCATATGCTTATGAAACTCACACTACAAAAAAAAAAAATTTAAAACCATAATTTTAAATAAACTAATTGTTGAATCAATCTAGTTATAGGAGAAAGTCTTCCTATATATATAATGATAAATAGAATTATTGTTTATTTTTTATTAAATGTTTTTAAAATAAAATAAAATATTCTTAATGTTGTAGTAATTATTTTAATTAAAATCTATGTTTGTTAGTTTTCGGTGATCGAGATTTGGAGACTCGTGCTTGTCATACAGCCAAGTATGCATTGGGGAGATGAGGCGATGGCAGATCCGCCTCCCCTCAAAGATCCTTTCGGCACGCAAGCTCTGGGTCATGTTCCACAATGGGTCTTCCAAGGTGGAAAATGGGTCGATGCTCTGGTTTCGTCTACTCGTTTTGGTGGGGGCAAAATATCCGATTTTCCTACTTCTGTGTATTTCAAAGGGTTTTTTGGCAGAATGGGAATCGGGGCAATAATTTGAGGAATAAGGGTAATTGGCAAAAGGGCAATCAAAATCAAAATGCTAGGGCTTCTGGTAATAAGGCTCGGCTTGGCCTGGCGAGTGATTCTGCTAAATCACAACCAATATCAAAGGGCTCGGAAGGTCAATTGCCGAGTGTTGATTTGCCCTCATAGCCTGTTCCGCTCTCAATTCCTTTAATTGATGCCTCAGATGTTATCTTGGGGAAAAAGGCTCATGATCTTTGGGCTTTGACAGTCGTTATCCAAGTGTGGGGTGACTCTATTCCTCTCTCAAAGCTCCATTATAAAATTCATGCGCACTGGTATGGCACTTTGTACTTCCATGTTCTTTCTGCAAATTCGTTTATTATTGTAGAAAGATGGAAGCCCTTTTTAGCGACCTCTAGGGTTGGCCCAAAACAGGTTCCTATCTGGTTTAAACTTCCTTTGTTGCCATCAGAATTTGTTGAATCTGATATTTTAACAAAGATTGGAAATTCTTTTGGCAAATTTATGTTATCTCATTCAGTGCTTGAGGATGGGGTGGTGGTTGTTAAAATTTGTGTTTTAATTTCACCTAAGGTCTCTCTGCCGAAGTTTTGTAACATTCGGTCTCCTTTTGGTCTTTGGCGTCAAAATCTTATCAAAGATTCTAGGAATTTTGGTTGTTCTTGGGTGACTATGGATTCTCCTTTGTTTTTTCATATGAAAACCATTCAATTTGGTTCGGGGGGCATTGAATCCTCTTTTGATGCGAATGCGGAATTGTTTGTTTGGAATAAGGATCATTTAGATGTCTCTGTTGCTAATCTAGCTTCCCCTTTGTAGAAAACCTTCACTCCTAGGGTTTCGATAGAGGTACCTCACTGCTCTATTCCTTCCCGGAAGATTGGTTTTGCGAATATCTCTCCTTTGAATAATTCTAATGGTGCTTTAAACAAGGGAATGTCTTCTTTGCATCCTGTTGATTCGAGAAATGTCTTAGGGTCTGAGACACAAATCCCTATGGTTTTGAAGAATTTTGAACATCCTATGGATATTGATATTGTTCCAGATGAGCAACTTATTGCTCAGGTGCAAGATATTGTTAATACAAATAAGGTTTCTCTTAACTCTGCTTTAGCTAATAAAGTAATTTCTTCAATTTCAGTTGATTTGGGTAGCTTGGAGAATGACTTGGCTGCTTTTCCCACTACTAACTCTTTTGACTTACTCAATACGGATAAGGCTTTGGTGACATCAGTTCTTGGTCCATCTTCAGCTCCCATTCTTCCAAATAAGGAAGAGGTTAGGGTGCCATCGGTTCTTGAGGTAGGTTCCATTGAAAATAGGCCATCCATGGATACTCCTTTGGGTATTAACGGGCTTCCTTCGGTTCAAACCCCTCTTTCCCCTACTTCACAACTCCAGAGAAAAGAGGTCATAAACCCAAATATGCTAAGACTAAACTAGAAATTGATGCGGGAATTCAAACAACTCTTCTTTCTTCTTTGGAGACTTCTAGAAAGAAAAGAACAAAAATTCCCTTTAGTCCGCCAGTCACAAGAGCCTTGGATTCTACGCGAAGTCTTCATAAGACGTTTTTGGCAGGTAAGGTTTCTCTAGTTTCTTTGGAACTTTCGAGGGGAGCAGATGCTTCCCCTCAGGACCAATGAGGATTATATCCTAGAATGTTAGGGGCTTAAATGCCCCTAACAAACGACGCTTGATTAAGTCACAAATGGACTTAATGAAGTGTGATGTGGTAATGGTACAAGAAACTAAGTTAAATTTATCTTCTGCTGATAGGTTATTCTCTTCTTGGAAAGTATGGAATTTTTGTGCATCTCCTTCTTCAGGTGCTTCAAGTGCTCTTGCGATCCTTTGGAAAGATTCTAGTGTACATTTTTCATTAATTGCTTGCTCATCCAATTGGATGCTTGTTCTGGTCAAGAGTAGGATATCTAATTTAAAATTTTGGCTTTTTAATGTTTATGGACTGTATGGGGTTTTAGAAAAAATAAACCTTTGGGAATTTTTGGTTTCCTTTGCTGCTCCGCTGCGTAATGTTTTTCTGATTTTTGGGGTGGATTTTAATGCAATTGCTAGTTTGGATGAAAAGGCTGGGGAATCATCCCTAACAAACATTCTATGTCAGAGTTTTGCCACTTTATTCATTCTTTAAATTTGGTCGATTGTAAACCTCTTAATGGGCCATTTACATGGACCAACATGCGAAGAGACTTTTGCCAAATCTCTGAAAGGCTGGATCGCTTTTTGGTTTCGGAAAATTGGTTCAATTCAGGTCAGTATTTTGTTTCCTTGGTTCTCCCCTTTACTGGCTCTGATCATTTCCCTATTCTGTTTACTATTTTTGAGGATAGGTCACCTAGGAAGTTACCTTTTAAGTTTGAGCCAATGTGGTTTTGGGATCAATCCTTTTTACCTTCATTAAAGAAATGGTGGTGCTCTGCCCCATTTTTTCCTGGGTCTCGGATGTTTCAGCTTGTTAAGAAACTGGGCTTCTTAAAGCATAGGATTAGGGATTGGAATGTGACGCATTTTAAGAACATTTTTGGAGAAAAGGCCAGGATTCAAGAAGAAATTGAACCACTTAATAAGAGCATTATGGCTTTAGCTATGTCCTCTCTATTGTATGGTAGGTTAAAGTTGTTGAACCTTCAACTGACTGAGACTTTGGCTAGGGAAGAATCTTATTGGAGGCAGAAGTCTAGGGACCTCTGTCTCTCCGAAGGGGATAGAAATACTAAGTTCTTCCACTCCTCTTCTAAGATCAAGAGGCTTCGTAGTCGAATTTCTTGTATTATTGATTCTAATGGTAACAGTCTGGTTTATGAGGATGATATTGCTTCTGAAGCCATTAGGTTCTTTAAGTCACTTCTTACAGGGGATTCAGTTGTGGTAGACAATGAGATTGTGAATTCGATCCCCTCGTTACTATCTCAAGAAGATAATAAGATGCTTATGGCTCCCTTTACTTTGGCTGAGTTGAAAGAGATAGTCTTTTCCATGCATCCGGAAAAGGCCCCAGGCTCTAATGGTTTTACGGCTCTATTCTTTCAAAAGTGTTGGGAATTTATAGAAAATGACGTGTTGTTAGCCTTGGAGGAATCCAGAAGAAATAGGTCAATTTTGAGAGAGCTTAATACTACTCTTCTTTCTATTATTCCAAAAGTGGACAATCCTAGCTCATTTTTCGGACTTTCGTCCAATTGCCTTGTGTACTACTTTATATAAAAAATTTACTAAGGCAATTTCGGTTAGGCTTTCTAGGCTCCTTCCTCAGATAGTTTCCTTGGAACAGGGTGGCTTTGTGCCTGGCCGGGAGACATCTGAAGGTGTGATTGTAGCTCATGAAATTCTGCACTCCATATCTCAACAAAAGGTTCGGACCATGATTCTTAAGCTATACATGCTTAAGGCTTATGATCGTGTTAACTGGCAGTCCCTTGTGATTGTTTTGTATCGTTTGGGGTTTTCGCATTGTTGGGTCAAGTGGGTGTTTTCATGCATATCTTTTGCTCGCTTCTCAGTTTTGGTTAATGGTTCCCCTTCGGGGTTTTTTGCTTCCCCCCGGGGACTTAGGCAAGGGGATCCCTTGTCTCCTTTTCTGTTTATTCTTTTGGCAGAAGCATTAAGTAGGGCCATCTCTAATTCTACAACATCTAGTTTATGGTCAGGTATTGCTTGTTTGCTGATGACATGCTTTTGTTTGGGGTAGCCTCTCTGAGGGAGGCTCGAGTTATAAAGAAAATTATCTTTGATTATGCTGCTTTTTCTGGACAAAGAGTTAATAATCACAAGTCCAAAGTCTTTTTCGTGAATTTCTCCCTCCTAGTTAGGGATAGACTCGTCCGCTTTTGGAGTTTCCAAGTAGGGACTTTTCCATGTATGTATTTGGATATTCCTTTCTTTCTGGGGTCGTAAAAGGCCTCCTTTTGGGATAAGGTTGTTCATTCAATAACCTCCAGAATTTCCTCTTAGAACCACAAGTGGCTTATAATGGCTGGTAAGATCCTTTTAATCAAATCAGTTTTGAATCCCATCCCCACATGTTTGATGTCTATTTTGCAAGCTCCCTCTCAAGTTATTAAGGGCATTAAGGTTTCCCTTATGTCCGTCCTTTGGAATGATAACTTGGGAGGTAGGAAGAAGATCCCTCTCCTTTCTTGGGATAATATTTGTCGTCCCAAAGAGCTGGGGGTGCGGGTATTTGCGATTTAGCTGTTCAGAATAAGGCGTTGGGGGCGAAATTGGTATGGAAGTTATATACAGACCCTCATAGCAAATGGGCTTCCATCATGCTTGCTAAGTATTTAAGGGGTGATTCCAGAGAGAGGATTTTTACTGCTACATCTCTTCTAAAGGGTTCTGCATTCTGGAACTTTTTTGGTATCTTGTAGGAGGGTTGTTTTACCACATTTACCTTGGGTTGTCCATAATCGGAAAAGGCCCGATTCTGGGATGAAGTCTGGAATGGGCATCCTACTCTTTCAGCTATTCGAGACTGGTCCCCTATGCTCGGTATTCTATCAGATCTTTGGGGGCCTTTTGTTGCAGATTATTTTGACATTGTTTCCACATGTCCATGTGTAGTGGTTAAATGGAAGAATATTCCTCCCTTGTCTATTAATACCAATCTTATACTTGCTTTTGTGGAAGAACTTCACAAAAGACCTTTTTTTTCACAATAAAGAGGACTCCTTGGTCTAGATTAAGAATGTTGCAGGTTCATATTCAGTTAAAGATGGTTATAATTCTTTGGTTCAGACTTCTTCACCCTCTTGTTGGCCTTCTGAGCTATTTTGGCATCCGACTTGTCTTCCTAAAGCAGGGTCGTTTGCTTGGTTGGCAGTCCAAGATAAAGTCCTCACTGGGATGCGATTGGACAAACTTGGGATTATAGCAGTATTTCCTAGTATTTTTTGTGGTTATTGTATGAAATCCATGGATCACCTTTTACTGTTATGTCCATTTTCTTCTGAGTGTTGGTATTGGTTGTTTGGCATGCTTGGTTGGTCTTCTGCTATATGTCCTAATCTATTTTCACAATTCATGGCCTGGCCCTTGTTGTTTTCCTCTTCGTTTTATTCATCCCTTTGGGTTGTGGCCCCATCACTGGTGATTTGGAATCTCTAGCTTGAAAGGAATTCTAGAATTTTCAAATATAAATCTGCCACATTGATTGATGTAATTGGTAAAATCCAAACCTCCATTAGTGAGGTGGTACATTCTTTCATCCATAAAAATTTAGATCACCTCAGGTCTTTCTCTCATTAGGATAATTGGGTCACTTGGAAATGTTCTTCTCTTTATCTTATGCCTTCCCATGGGGCTATATCAGGTGGTCTATCTTCTCTTGTTAAAATGTAAAATGGCTAAATAGAGTCCTCCTCCCTTCCCTTCATTCAAACTTTAGTTTGATGGGGCTTCTAAGGGGAATCCAGGAAGGTCTGGTGTTGGAGTAGTTATTTTTTATCATTCTTCGAAGATCATCAAAGCCATGGGAAAACATATTGGTCAAGGTACCAATAATGTGGCTGAGTTTCAGGCTTTATCCTTTGGGCTTGTTCTTGCTCTTTCATTAAACATTAAAGATATTGTTATTGAAGGCGATTCAGTGGTGGTGTTTCAGGCGATTGTAGCCAAAAAATGTCTCTCTTGGCATTTACAATATTTTTTAGATCACATTCTTGTGCAATTAAAGTGCTTTTCCACTTTCTCTATCTCTTACTGTTTTAGGGAGATCAACGTCATTGCGGATTTCTTAGCAAATAAGGTTGTTGAGGGTGTTGATTTCTTAGAAGTTTCTCCTTTGGACATTCTTGTTTCTTGCATGAAGGTTCTTTCTTAGCAGACCCTCCTTTCAGAAACCTACTTCATTTTTTATGCTTGGTGTGGTTTTCTTTCGTTAGTGTCTATAGTGATGGTGTTGGTCTTCGGGAAAATATCTTTGTTGTTGATATTTCTTGTTAGAATTTCCTCATGAAGTAGGGAGATTGTTGTGGCTTCTACTATCGGATTGAGATTCCTACTATGCTACTGTCTTCTCCCATCTCCTTGCTTTATGCGGTTTTTCACTTCCCTATATGGCTATAGGGGGATGTTATCCTGCCTTATGGAAACATCTCTGGTGTAGCTATATTTGGTAGTACCTCCTCATTAAGTATGGAGGATGGAGGGCCATCTTTTGATTGGCTGGTAGTGCTAGTACTGAATGGGCTTTTGTTTTACTATCTGTTTGTCCTACTTGGCTATGTGCTTGGTCATTGGTTATCTTTGTTGGTGGGCATTTCGATTTCCTTTCGATAATTTGGGGACTATTGGGTATCGGCACTCATTATATGTTAATGATTATCTATTCGGAAGGGGTATGTTAGTAATAACTATTAGATCCTCTATCTTTTTAGGTAATCATTTTTCTTTGTGGTCGGAAGATTGATGCCTTTACCATAGGGTTTCATATCTTAATGATGGTAATTGGTCCTTTCTTTGAATCATCTGGCACCGTGGTTGATCTACGATTTAGGGAGTTTTATTTTAATAATTGGGGATGCTGTGAGGAATGAATTGGTTTCATCATCACTTGAGCAGCTTCTTGCTTGTTATTTTCTCTTATGATGGGAAGATAATTATGATCCGGTGATCTCGTTCTCTATTATAGTCTTGATGGCGTGCAGTAATGGCATTCATTCTATCTTTGCTTTGTTTTCCTTTCTAACAAAATGCTCTGTTTTCTATGGAGAGTTCTGGTCAAAATCGGTGGATGGTGGCTTTTTCTGAGGAATTGGAAAGAGCAGTTAACATGGTTTTTACTTCTTTGGCTTTTGCTTTGGATTATTCTTTGGATCGGTCTCATCCTGCTTCCTGAGGGTCTTCATTATCCTTCTCTACTTCTTATCTGGATTGGCATATGTTTGCTCACAATATTTGTGCTGGCAGGATCACTTATTCTTGGTTCTCTTCTGGCTTTGAGTTTTGTTTTGTTCAAAGCCTTGGACTCATGTGATGTATAGACAGGTTGGCTCTTGGGGTGTTGGCACTAAATTTTGTTGGACGTCTTTGGCTCTATTTTGAGATGTTCTCTTCTAGACTGGTTCTCACAGCTTCTTTTATATCTAATGTGGTTGGCTATGTATCTGGGGGGTTTATTTGTGATGCCTATGGGATTTTTTAATGGGTAGATAGGCTTATGTTCTCTTGAGAAATACTAAAGAGTTTTCTTACTGGTTCTTTCCCTTCAGTGCTCTTTGAACCAGACACCTATTAAAAAACTAAAGATTTAATATAATTTTAGTGATCTCATCCACTTTTATCAAAAAAAGAAAAATATTATATTTTAATACTATATTGCATTGATATACTAATATTATAGTTAACTATTATATTAATATAACAATTATTCATAAATTTCTAAAATCGAATACAGAGAATGAATTATGAAACCCAACTACTTTCTTAGGTATAAAACTAAAACAAAATCAACTTGTATATTTTTCAAAAATCTATAAGTTAAAAATAAAAAGCTAACACATTTAAATATAGAAATAAACAATATAAATATAAATTAAAAGAAAAAAGAAAAGAAATCAAATAAATAAATAAGAGCCAAGAAAAACTAACAACTCTAGATTATTTCACTACCACATAAATAACATTAATATGTCTTATTTTAGTTACACCTTGATTGACCTAGTAGTACAAGATTAACCTAAATGCATATTATTGTTTGATTAGATGTATTATTATCAAACATTCCAAAATGACAATTGATATAATTTTATTTGGTTGATTCTGACCCACTAGAATTTTTGATAGGTCCTAAGAGAAAAACACTTTTGCAACATTTGGCAATAACTATGCTACAACACGGCCTTGTTGAGTTTGTCTTAATTTACAAACATGGTGAGTGGTACCTATGGATTATTGAGTTTGTCTTGGTTCATAGTTTTACAATGTTTTATGATGGACGATAGACTTTGTCTAAATTCACAAGAGGTTGTGTCTCAATTCACATTGTATTGTTGGCTAATTAGAATATTTGACTAGACATGAGTAGGTTAGGAAGTTCTACAAAGGTTTGATGATTAGCCAAAATGTTAGCATGGACATGGAGAGAAGATATGGTGGAGATGCTTTGACAAATTTCATATTGTTTTTCTTCTTTTACTTTTCTAATGTAAACCTTGTGATGGGGGAAGGGGCACAAGCAGGGTGGCAGTTGCCAGGTTAATTGGATTAGGATTAGACTTAATAAATAATTAGCTGGGAAGTTCCATTCCTATAGGTCAATTAGTAAATATGGATATATCATTTTTAGTGTTTTTTTCATATACAACAATAATATGACATTTTTTATTTTTATCTATCTTGTTTAATATCAACAATTATATAAACTACATGAGGGTATTGTATTTTTTTGGGGGTTGTAAATGAGGGCCATTTGATGCAAGGACTTCATAGGGTCATGACTTTGGAATCAGTTGTCCAATTGGGCTGAAATTTGACGTGGAAGTGTATCATGAGAAATTGTTTGGTAGAGGTGTATCATGAGAAGCTTTTTGGATCACAACCGAACCTAGTTCGGTTGAACCTAGAATGGATCACCTTTTGGGAGTCTAATTCCTTCGTCTGAGGCTTCAAAAAGAGCTTTTTCTATTTTTGGGAGGGTTTTTAGAAAGTTAGTTTTTTAATTATTTTTCAACTCATAATCTTTATGGGGTTAGAAAGTTGGCAATTTGTGCCAAACTAATGTTATTTAGATTTCTGAAAAATTTCATGATTTGGGGATATATTTGAAAATTTCCATAAATGGCAAATTTTGGATTTTGTAAAAATCTACCCGAAAAGGAAATTTTTAGTTCACTATTAAAAAAGGCTCTTTTCTCATTGTAAGGACAAAATGGTTGGAGTTTGTAGATAAAGAATATTGAAAAAAAATTGATCCAAACTTGTGTCAATTTGTATGTTTTCATTAATGGTATTGATTGTATTTTAACGGATTACATCAATGAACAAAGACATTCTAGTCTTCCCTAAACTATTTCAAATAATATGGACTTATCATGGACTAATTAAGAAATTATTATAGACTTAGTACTAGGTTAAATTTTAAAAATATATAAAATAAATTTAATTACTCAATTAAAAAAAGGATTGACTCAAAAAGAAAATATGACGAATTTTAATATTTCAAAAATCTATAAGAATTATATTTCATTTCATGATTATTTTGCATTTGGTCTAGTAATAAGTCTAAATAATTTCAATCAAAATATTCTAATTCAAATTATTTCCTACTAATTTTAAGCACGTAAATTAACCTCAATCATATTTTACTTTATACTTCACTCTTTATTTCTTATCATTACTCTAATTGATACAAACCATCATAATAGAAAATAGGGAAACTTGAAAAGAACATAATGATCAAATGCCTATTCAGTCAATAAAGAAACAAACTCAGAATAGAAAGAAACATAATGAAATCAAACCATGAAGCCATCAAATTCCCATCATCTCTATTTTTCTTATTAATTTTTTCAAGAATGTTCTCTAGTTTTCAAGAAAAAGAGGAAGATAATGAGACAATATGGAAGGTGTGGTTGTTGAAAATGAGAATTGAATTCACAATATATAGATAATCCAAATAGTCAAGATTGATTTAGATTTGAAAATTAATTCAAAATAAACAATTTACTCTCAACTAAAAGTGAATATAACAAGTGAAGATATGAAATTAACAAATGTGAAAGATGAAAAGAGAGATGGGTTAATTGAGGGGGAGTAGAATTTAGAAAGTGGAAGAGTTAAGTCGAAATAAATGGAACTCTTAACTGGGTAGAGAATTTAGAAAATGGAAAATTTAAGTGGGTTTAACAATAAATAAATAAAATTTATTTATTTCAGCACATTTATTTATAATTAAATAAGTTAGGTAATTGATTTAAAAGATTAAATAATTAAAAATAATTATTTAATCATAGAGGAATAATCAGTTAGGATAATTAAACAATAAACATTGTTTAACTAAAAGAGGGATCAAATAGCAATTAATGAATGGAGGTTAGTTGATTAAAGAGAGATTGATAATTATTTAATTTTAGGGATTTATAAGAAGAATATTAGTACTAATAAAATTAATTGTTTAATCATCATTAGGATAATTAAACAATAAACATTGTTTAACTAAAAGAGGGATCAAATAGCAATTAATGAATGGAGGTTAATTGATTAAAGAGAGATTAATAATTATTTAATTTTAGGGATTTATAAGAAGACTATTAGTACTAATAAAATTATTTAATCAGCTTGGACAAAAAGTTAGTGAAAAGTGTTGTTAGAGACCTAGGACAATTTTTAGTGTCTACACAAAAATTAGAGTAGGTTAATCTTCCTTTCAAAATAATGTAGTTAATTTCTAGTTCTTTTATTTGTAAAAGTTTAATAACATGTCATTTGTTATGTATAGATATTTATTTTGGCAAAGGGTGATGAGTAATTGAATTAGTTATGACACAAAATGATTTATTTTCAAATCCTTAGATGCATTTTTCTAGAAACTTTATCTTTTATTTTTTTTTTAGGCCAATATGTCATAATTTTAGTAATGATTTTTTTTAAATGATCTCTACAAGTGGTGAGTTGGAATCTTCTTGTTCAAATGTGGAGGTGCAAGGTTCACCCCTATGATAGGACTGGACCCATGAAGGTTGGTACGAGTTAGTGTCAACCCTATGTGGGGACTGGCATGCAGATGGTCGCATCCTTTTCATAGAGATACATGATGTGGTGATACCCACGAGTGATGGTGGGTCCTTTCTCTTGGTCCCTCTTCATTTTTCTCTAGAAAAAAAGTTGTGACAAATAAGAAGGTTATCATTCCCAATAGCAAGGTAAGTGGGTCCTTTTCCTCTTTGAATGTGTATCATGTCAAGGGATTTTTTGGGCTTTGGAAGGAAAAAAATTTTAGTGGGCAACTTGTTGCTACTGATGGGGTCTCTATTGAGAATTCCAAGACTAAAATGTGTTTAAATATTAATTACCCTTCCTTGGATGGGACTCTTGCCAAAATGGAGAATTGCTTGGCAATTTATTAGAAGATGCCCCCATATTGTTGTTATGAGAAAATGAATTGCTTGTAAGTGGGCTATTAAAGGAAGTGTGTCCATTTTTGTTCTCCCTAAAGTGTTATTTTACTTCTAATTAACTATGCAGGACGAACGTATTCATATTTTTCCTTTGGTCCTTGGCTCTTTAACAATCAACACCTTTGCGTGTCAAGTGGCATTTGGGATTTGATCTATTGGTTCATTTGGCTACCACCATGCCGACTTGAGTTTGTTTATCAAGCTCACATTAGAGTTTTGGCATGAAGAGATTATTTAGAGGATTGCTAACTCCATCAACCAGTTACTCTCTCTTGAATCTATCACCAAGAATAAAACTAATATAAACTATGATTTCTTTTGTGTGTGCAATACACCTATAATAGAGTTACCACAATCGATTGCATTGAAATCTTGATTGAGTACTTGGACCTAGATGGTTCCCACTTTTTTGCCACTTTTGACACTGAGATGAACATTTTTAAAATAATCTTCAACTTCCAACAACTATAACTTTTAAACTATTAAGAATTTGAAGATGATGTAAATTAGTGATTTGCAGAATTTTGTCTTTAGATTCTAAATATATTTTTTTCAAATTTGTGTGAAGATTTTTTTTTTAAATTTCCTTCTCCCTCAAAAAGTAATTTTTTACAGCAAACTACATTTTTTAAGAGTGATGTGTCTCCCGAAATGCATGACTTTTTTTCTATAAATGATAAAAACTCAATTCTTTCAAATTTTGGTTTGTAACATCAATATCCAGGGCTTGTTGTTGTTTTTATCGTGACATGTTGAATATTTTTCATTTTATTATGTTTTGAAGTCCGACTAGTTATAATTCGAACATAGGTTTAATTTTGAACACATAACTTGTTCTATATATATCAAAATTCAATTTTGTTTTTGTTAGAAAGAAAACATCAATACCTGGGGCATAAATATTTTTCAGAATTTTTTTGAATTAGTTTCCTATTTTTTCCAATGTGTTGAATAGAGAAGTTCATGTTCGGTGAAAACCCAATATTCCATAAAATTAAAAAAACAAGAACATAATAAATTCACAATGTAATAAAATTATACTCGTTGGAAAGCTTTCTCCGAGCACTAGCATCTTATATTTTTGGGTTATCAAGATTCTTTCATTTGTGCCTTGAACCAAAGGTCTGAAGGCAAAAATTTCTCAAAACTTTGAAGAATTGGAGGAGAGATCTCTAAAAACGGGATTCGAATGAACAATGGTTCGAGCGAAGGGGGGAATGGGTTTGATCAGACCCCCCTTTGCTTGAACCCCCTCAGCAAATAATGCCACGTACTTTCATGTAACGGTCCAGTTTGAACGAACCCGACCTTTTGTAATTGTCGGTGTTCATTCGAACCCTAGCCGACCCAAAAAAAAACATTTACGTTTTAGTATAGTCGTCTAAATATACATAGTTTTTTTCATTTTTTTAAACACAAATGATCAAAACAATTAGAATTTTTTGATGAAAGAAGACATTTGAAAGTTATTTTGAGGGCAATAATTTGAAGATATTTGAAGGTTATTTTAAAAGCATGGGGAACAAGAAGAGAAGGCAAAATAAGACTTCAAGGAATTATTCTCCCAAAACGGAACAAAGATATCGAGAACAAAGAAGGCAAAGATATCATGATGCAGGTATGTATTTTTATTTTTATTTCTATTTAATTTTATATGTATTACGTACTGAAAATTTTGTGTTTATTTGTTAGAATTAGTTAAATATTTTTTATCTAATATTTTTATAAAAAGTATTTTAAATAATATTAATTTAATTAAATTAATTTGATTTATATAATAATTATATTTTAATTAATTATAAATGATGTTATTTTTATTAAATCAATTGGAAATAGTAGGATTAAAAATAATCTCGTTTTAACTAAAAATAATTATGTTTTAATTTGAATTTGCTTTTCAAATTCCATTAACTTGCTTGTTGTGTAATTGACATTTTCTCTCCCCCCTTAAGTCCATTTATAATAGATCATGGTTTTAATTTAAAATTTAGATCTTTAGGACCCCTCTCTTTCCCATTTATAATTTAATTTAGATAGTCCATAAACATATAGTTTAATTTAGATTTTGAAACCGTGTGTCTTTATAGTTTAGCAAACACTTCAATTGGTGCTCTAAAATTAACAAACTTGTCTTTTGTGTCTTGGGCAATAGGATCTTTTTGTTTTATCCTTAGAAAGAGGCCTACCTCCTAAGTAGCCCTTAAGGCTCGGTGAAAGGGAATGACCCAAAGTGGTAACAAACTAAAGCCAAGCTCTTCCAAGACACTATAAATAAATGTGTTTGTGACAAAAGTTGCAAGCAACGGGTGTTAAATGTTGCTATAACAGCGTTATGACTCCCCATAAATCCTATAGACCACAACCTCTATAGGTTGGGAGGCCTTCCATTTAACAGATAGTAACACGCTTATGATTATAGCCACCCAAATGGATTCCCTTACTAGACACCTTTTGTGTTAGAAGCCAAAAACCTTCTAGTTGTTGGCGCAGGAGATCGGACCTCTGAAGTGGCTCACATCCTTACGGTTCTTAACAAAGATACAAAGTTCGCCACGGGGAGTTTTCGTGGAGATTGGTGCTTGGCTGCCCCAGAGAAGTGAGTTTCATGGAGGGGATCTAATGGGGTCAAGCACCTAAGTATCCACTCTGAATTGCGTAGCTCGGGGTAACCCCCCAAGTGAGATTCAACAACTATTGTCTCATCCAGCCCTAGGATTTGTGCTTCCATGATCAAAACAATCAAACACTTTCAAACAAACAAACATTGTGTCTTCTTTGTTTTCAAATGTATGCAAAAATATTTGACATTATACTTGAGTCCCCTTAAAACCTATATTATGTGATATTAGGACCTATTATGTGATATTAAGACCTATTATATGTGATAATACCTATCTTAAATATGACATGTAATAGAACCTATTATGACATAATAGGTCTTATTATGACTTAATAACATGACCACGTATGCAAAATCATTTCACATTATATACTTGAGTCTGGGCCTTAAGACCTATATTTATGCGATATTAGGGCCTATTATGTACATGTGATAAATTATTGACCTATTATTGTATAATTTAAGTCCTAATATCACATACATAATAGGTACTAATATTTGCATAATATAGGTCTTAAGGGGAGTGAAGTATAATGTGAAATGTTTTTGCATGCGTGGTCATGTATTAAGTCTTAATTAATAAGACCTATTATGTCATAATAGGTTCTAACTTATATCATATTTAAGACCTACTTAATTGCATGTGATAGGTCCTTTAATATCACATAACATATCTATCTTAAGGGGATTCAAGTATATTCATGTGAAATGTTTTTGCATACGTGGTCATGTATTACGTCATAATTAATAAGGCCTATTATGTGATATTAGGACTTATTATGTGATTATAGGTCTTAAATATGACATAAATTTAGAACCTATTATGTCATAATAGGTTCTATTTATATGACTGGACGTATGCAAAAACATTTCACATTATACTCAAGAGTCCCCTTAAGACCTATATTATGCAAATATTAGGACCTATTATGCAATAATAGGTCTTAAATATGACATAATAGTCCACCTATTATGACATAATATTTAGGTCTTATTAAATGACTTGATAATTTGGTTTCAAATTAAACTTGGAATTTCATTGCATTAAAAATATTCTCTGTCATCTTAAATTATGTGCAGAACGGGCTCGAGAAGAAGAGAGTTCTCAAGCGGGAGTTGAGGTAAACGAACCTGTTGAAGAACACAATATAGTTGATGAACATAGGGAGGAGCTTGCCCAAGTTGAACCAGTGGAGGTTGAAAGAGAGGGGTAGGATCCTTACCTCCTATCACTGGTATGGATGAGCATATTGTGGATCTAGCTAAACAGGTGAAGAGAAATATTTCTTATAAAAATTTAGATCATTTAATTGAAATGGATGTGCTTGAGTTAAAACGTCTCTGTGAAGAAGCTATACATACTAAAAGGAGGTCAATGAATAAAAGTGCAAAAGAAATAATGTCTCATTTCAACAATCTTGATACTACACTAGAGAAAGCTCAATTGTTATCAATTGTACTTACTCGTAAAGACTTAATAGAACCACTAAAATTGTTGGGTATAGATACAACAAGTCAAAATAGGAAAACTTCTCAGCTACAAAAATCTATTGTTGATAATGTTAAGAAAGGTTTGGTGAACATAGGTAAAAAATCTTGAACAGTAGATAAGACCATTTCAAGAAGAGTGATGTTGACATCTTTAGTAAATGAAAGATTGCCTGAAAAAAGACAAATCTCTTCACTGCCATCTGAGTTTGGTTTTCGTAGAAGAACAATATCAAAATATGTGGAAAGGAGAAAGAGTTTGGATGATACTACCTCAGAAGGGAATTGGGCAATTATGTGTAGAGCTCCTCATTCTGATAGAATTGAAGATGTTGTTAGGAACTTCGTGACAAGTTTTTGGAATGATAATACTCATCCTTCATCAAACAGTAGAGATTTTATCAAGAAAATGATTGGCCTTGATCATTATGATCTCCATGTAAAACATTGGCTAGGCACAACAAAAAATGAATTGTATGTGTTGTTTACTAAAACAAACCCTCATATAAAGATTGGACAAACCATGTTTGAACGGTTAAGGCCATATTATGTGAAGGTAAACAAAGTCTTTGAAACTTCTTGTTGTCATTATCACATCGAATTTGATTTGTACTATCAAGTGTTTCAAAATATTAGAGAAGATAGTGATGGTTATGAAAAAGCTCCTCCTAAACGAACAAGTCAATTCATAGCATCCATCTTATGTGATAAATTAGATGATAATGCAACTGGTCAAATAAATTGCATAAAAGGAATTTTTGGAACATGCAGGGAGTTGGCTAAATTTCCTTTGAGAGATGAAGATACTAACATGAGGAAGACGGTAAATTGCAAGAGTTACAAGTAGAAAAAAATTGTGTTGGTGTAATTATTTATTCTTATAGGATATAATTACACTTTACTTAAGTTAACTTAAGATAATGCATCTCATCGTAGTTTGGATATGAGACACTTAGGAAAGTGTGCACATAGGGATGTAGCTTGTAGGAGAAATTCCACCTTTTGTGGTCTTATCTTGTTGTTACACTCCACATTTGGTGGGTCATCCACCTCTTGTGGAATATTATATTATTTCTCCTACCTACCCCTACTTTTTCTTACCTACCCTTGTTTCTCATTGAGCCACAAGTCATGATTGTGTGTTCACATATCCATTTGGTCTTGCCTATATAAGAAGGCCCATATTCATTGTATTGGTTAATCAAGTTGATTATTTGCATATTGATGAGAATACAGTTTGTTCTTGTCATACTATTGTCTCTTTTATGTGCTTTTCATTGTGCCCTTGATCTTGGTAAAATATCACATGGTATCAGAGCCATTTGGGCTTCATTGATTGGTTTTAGGAGACATCTCGGAAGGCGTCTATTTTTGAATTTAAGGTACTACGCGTTTTGGAGGCATCCTAGAGCGTTTTCGACCTCACTATTGCATCCGAGAGGCCATTTCCATAAAAATCAAGTATAAACTTGACCTATTGTGACGAAAGTTGGATTTTGGGTGTGGAGAATTTTTTGCCCAATTTGGGCGTTACGGTATGGATTTTTTAAAAATTTAAAAACAAAAAAAAAATTGCAAATAAAAAAATTTTATTTCGAAAGGCAAAAAAAAAATTTGAAAAGTTTTTTTAAAATATATATATATATATATATATATATATATATATATATATATATATATATATATATATATATATATATATATATATATATATATATATATATATATTTGTCAGGGGGGGGTTAGTTGACCCCACCCCCCGTACCTGCAAATTGCACAAATTTGCAGGCTATACCGTCCTAGGCAGCAACACCGTCCTCCACCTCACATCGACCGTCCTTGGTAGCAGCATCGTCTGTTAGCTCCCTGGCCCCCGGCAGCACTCTGTTTATTCTTCGGTGGCGTTGACTTACTCGGCCCCTTGCAACCCTGCTTCCCCAACCCCTGGTGAAGCTACTTCCCCAGTCCCCAACCCCGATGACCCAACATTTGTCGGCCACCGGCTCCGACCTAGCCTGCCTGTCATCGGCCATCGGTCACCCACCAGCCACGTTGGCATATAAAGCAAGCAAATCCATGCTCGTCGCGTGGCAGGAGGCCACTGGCCCATGGAAAAACAGTGTCATGTCAATGCCCAGTCAACTGCCACATCTGCGCCCAGTCAACACCCAGTAAGTCACCACGTCATCTTTTCCGTACAGTCATCTAGGGGGTGCGATGATCATTTTCACTGTCATACGGCCGTCAAATTTCACATAGTGATTTGCTGACATCATCCTGCATCAGCATTTTTTTGAAAATTTTAGACCCCTCTTTGTTGAGCAGTTTAGTTTTTTGGGTCAACTTTGGAGGCTTATAACTTGCTCATTTTTTCTCCTTTTAGGTGCAATTTTTTTTTATTTGGGCTAATTTTATGTGCTCTCCGTAGTGGTGTGGTTATTTTTTTATTTTTGTGAATAGGTTTTTCATAATTTTTAGATTCTCTCAGCTGTACCTATCCAATCCTCAATTTTGCAACTTCAAAGGCTTTGTTTGGGCTCATACGACCTCCTTTTCAGGTGTTGTATTTTTTGAAAGTGCATAATTTTTTCGTCTACTTTCATAATCTATGATCGGTTTGCAAAGATTTTGAGTGAATATTGTACTTTCAGATATTGGTCTTTTTTGGCCTACTTGGTACTTGTAATTTGCTTGGATCTTAGTTTAGATCTCTTGCATTATCAATTTGAGTCTCCTTTGGCCTCTTTGAGGTAGTTGAAATCAGAAGTCCACTTTTCCATTTTTGGCAAGTGGCCCATTGTACACACACTAAGTATAAAGTGTCAAATCATCATTTTGGGGGGTTCTTTGATTGAGTGAATTCGGGGGGGTCTTGTGTGATTGTGCCTCTCTTTCCTTGTTCTCTTTCATTTCTTGTTGCTATGAGTCCTCATAAATTTCCACCTTTAACTCCACATAATTATGCATTTTGAAAAATTAAAGCATGGAGCAAATTAATGGAAAAGGGACTCATACATTACATAGATGGAACAATAGCAACACCACCTGATCCTAATGCTCAATTAGAATGGCTCACTATGAATTGCATGGCTCTTGGAACTTTGTGTAAGTATGTATCAAATGACCTCATTTTTTATATTGAGAAGGTTTCTACAATCAAAGAGGCTTGGGATATCTTTCAGAAATTATATGGTCAAGTTGATGAAATCAGAGGTTACAAGATTGACAATGAGCTCACCAACTTGGATCCCAAGAGTTTTAATACAATCCAAGATTATGTCACCAAAGCAAATGAGCTAAGAGCAAAGCTTAAGGATTGTGGAATTGACAAAAAGGATGCTCAGTTGATATTCAACTTGTTGGACAAGCTTGCACCTGAATATGCAACATTTATTTCTAGCTTCCAAACTCATCATTTGACAGTGGGGAGTTCCTAAACTATGCCTTCCTTTGATGCTTTCACAGAAATATTGATGTTGGAACAATCTAAGTTGTTGAACATGGGGCTTCTCAAGTCTTCAAAGTCCAAGGCATTGGTGGCTAATCAAGGGAGTCAAGGGAGTCAAGGAAAAGATTCCAACAAGAAGAAGAAGCAAACTAAGTCAAAGCCACAACAAGAAAAAGGACAATCATCCTCTCCATCACAAAGTGATTTTTCATCCTCTTCCAAGAAGGGGAATCCACCTAAGAAGGATAAACCAACTTGTGCTTATTGCAAGAAGTATGGTCATGATGAGCATTGATGCCACACCAAGCAAGTTGATGAGTTGACAAATCTTCTTAAGAAGAACAACATAAATTTACCTTTTGCTTACAACAAGAAGGAATCATCTCCTTCCATCTCATAGTATAAGGGAATAGGGAAAGCATTTGTGGCTACAACAGGTTCTTCACAGCAGTGGATACTTGACTCGGGTGCCTCTTATCAAATGGGTTATATAAAGGAGGAGTTTTGTAATACCCCTACCCTAATCAATTTCTAATCTCAGTTTTATCTTAGTTAGTTTATCATAATATAATGATTATAGTCAGATGTGTTGATTTAGTGCATAGTTGTTGATGTGGTTTTCACACTAATTGTATGCAAGTTGTTTAGTGTTCCTATTTCGTGGTATTAATATCGGGCTAACGCTTTCATTAAGTTTATATATGTATGCATGTATGACTCTTGGTTGCAGGAGATTTTAGGTACAATGTCGCATGAGTGCGAGGTTCATCTTTACCTGGATTTGCAGGTTTGAGTGTACCTCTTTAATCCTTAGAGTTGGATTGGGTGGTCGTAAGACCCTAGTTGACCATAGTCGTGCTCAAGTGAGCATCATCAGTCATCGTCGGTATTCCCTTTTTGGTTGGGTTTGCGAGTCGTCTGTCTGGTTGACTTTCTTGGTTTGCGTGTTTGGTGTGTATGGTTAAATTGATTAATTAGTCCTTAGTATTCAATTTGATTAAATATGTATTTGTGCATTAAAGATTAATGGACTAAATTAATCGGGATTTCGTTATGCGATTATCGTTGATATTGGATTGCTCGTCTTGAATTGGGAGTAAGTTCAATTAAATGGTTGATTTTGAATATTAAATGCATTTTGTATATGCTGTTGAAAAAGAAAGATTTAAATTTAATTGCAATATAATTAATTTAATCTTTTGGCATTTTGAAATAGAAAGGTTAAATTTCAATTGAGTGAGAAAATCAATTTTATATGGGAAAAGCAATTCAATTTATTGATATAGTTGGAAAAGAATTATTTTTGAGAATTATTTTTAAATAAAAATTTTAATTCCAAAAAATGAAATTTTGGTCAACTCTTCCTTATAACCTAGACTTTTGGAAAATTTTGGAGGATGGATATTTTTGGAAAAATGTTTTGTTGGAAAAATATTTTTGGGATGAAATTTGGGGGTTTTGGAAGGAGAAGGATTTCTTGAGCTGCAGGTTGGGGCTCTTCATCAGATCCCTTCCAGGAATGCTTACTGAGGTAGGAATTCTGGTTATCATTTAGTTATTGTTTAAATTTAAAAAAAAAATGGGCATTGGATGTTCTTCATGCTATTTGGTTTTAATTTCTCCATTGATTGCCTCAAGGTTATGAATCATTGTGGAATTAGTTGGTATTGGTTTATTGTTTGCATCCTTGCATGGAAAATGAGCTTTCTTATGCCCAAAAGAATTATCCTTTCAATTTTGAAAACCTCTCATATTCTGGAAATTTCTATGTTGTTTTTCAATAAAATAAAAATTAAGTCCCATATGAATACCTTCAGTTTCATACCTTAAATCAGAGATTTATGTCTATGGTTGGATATATGGAAGTTAATAAATCTTTTTAGCAAATATGTTGTTGGTTTAAGAGAATCTAGGTTTTCTTTGAAATTGTAAATGGAGAATAAAATAAAAATTTAGTTATTTTGGTCTCTGCTGAGACTGGCTGGAAACTGTGTTTTTTTTTTAACAGTGACTGTTTTTTTTTTTTTTTAAATTTAATTTAATATATAAAAAAAAATTGTTTATATTTTGGGGAGTTGCGTATCCCATTGGGATAGCAGCGCACCCCAAGGGGTGCTGCGTGCTTCCCTTTGGGAACAGCAGCGCTCCCTTTGGGGAATGTTGCGTGCTCCCTTGGGAAGCAGCACTTCCCCTTTGGGGGCTGTGTGAGCTTCCCATGGGGACCACGTGGGGTCCATGTGGAAACCCCCACCCCCTCCTTTTTTTAATTATTTTTTTTTAGTTAAAAATAAAAAAATTAATAAATAAATTTATTAGTTTTAAAAGTTTTTTTTTATAAAGTGTTTAATTAATTATTAATTAATATTAATATATATTTATCAATGGGAATAAATGTATATATGTTGATTAATACTTAATTGGATTATTGTGCCATATTAAATAATAATTGTGTATATTTTATTAACCGTAGGGTTATAAATATTTATGAATTAATATTTAATCCTTTTGGACCTATTATATTAGGGGAGCATCTTTTGAAAAAGATGAAATATTGTTTATATTGGAAAAAATTTCGAGATAAAACATACTTTATTCAAGAATATATATTGTTTGAAGATTTTAATGATATAGGCCATCTGGAAATGTTAGAAATGAATATTTAACCCTTGGCATTATGAATTTACACGATGTGCTTTCGGAAATTTAATTAAGTATCATTTGGGAAAATTGTTTAGTTACTGATAATCTCATTTAGTAAAATGAATGGTTAATTTATATTTTTCCTCTTCTTGAGAAATAGACAATGGTACTATTGCAAATTGTGATATTGTATTCACCTTGCAATGATGATTTCCTGCTAGCGTATTTTTGGAAACATAGATCATGTAGAAAACTTGATCGACTTTTAATGTTTAGATTAATTCGAAAAAGATTGTATCTGTTGAATATTACCTATGCGAGTTTAATTTTTGTATTCCCTTTTGCTTATGTAATGGAAAGTCGTGCTTTGTTTGATAGGTCCCTGTCGTATGGATTGACTTGGGGTACCTGTTTCAGTCCTTGGTTCCGAGTTGACTGTTGTTTTGTGGTAGTGTCATATTTGGTCATATCCTTTGTATGGGTGTCGAATGATGATTCGTGTTTGACCAGATGGTTGTTCCCTCCTTTTTGAACTCCGTTCGTCTGACCATGTGTATTCCTTGGGTTTTGAGTTCGTCTGAGTATAGTCTAGTGTCGTATGGGAAAGTGGCTTTCGATTGGGGGCGGCACCCAAAGTGGTTGCTGGGTAACCCATCGAAAGTGAGTCTAATAAGTGATAACCTAACAGTAGATTAGAATGTAATCTCTAAGTAAGATAAATGTGTCTCACACATGGGACGAGTGCTAACATAGACACGACATGTTGTGAGAAGGCCTGAAATGGCAAACCACCATCCTTGTCTTCACGAGAGGATGTGTGGGTCCACATGAGGCTTGGATGGGCCGGAGGCTCGGATTGGGTTGCCAGGGTAACCCAATGTATGGGGCCGGGATCTATGAAGACCTGCCATGGTAACCATACCAGGTTGTGTGATGACACTTGTCCCTATGTTCGCTAGTGTGTTGTCATTTTGTCCTGTTAGGAGTACCTTTGTGGGTCGTCCTTTTGTCTATGCCCTTGTGAGTACTCGGTTTCATGTTAGACCTTGGGTGGTGATGGCTCAGTTTTGTGGATGCTCCAATGGACCTTTGTATTAGCTTTGATTATGTTCAACTGGATCCTTTTCTTTTCAAGGATCGATTATGTATTTATTGACCGATGCGGTCGCTTGTATATTGTTTATGTTTCGCCTTGATGACCGGATTGTATTGGTGTAACCTCTTGTATTCTTAACTTTATTAATTATCAGAGGGGTCTTGCAGTTGAGCAAACCCGGAGATGTAGCCCTTTAGGGGTGAACTCCGAGATCATTATGGTGTTATGTGATGTTATTTTCTCATGTTTCCCTTATTCAACGTTATCATGTATGAATAGCTTATGTTAGAATGTATAAGTGGATAAGATGGAATTTAACTTTAAATGCTTATATGCAGTTCTTTCTTGAATGCCTTTTTGATCGAATGCATAAGTGGTTTAGATGAGATTTATCATAGATGCATGTATGCAATCGTCTTTTAAAATGCAATAAATTGGTATATGAAAGATTCTAACTTAGAGTAATGGAATATATTCAGTTGTTGTTAAGGAAATTATGTATGCTTGAAAAGATCTCATATGTCTATGATGAAATTCTAGTGTGTTAGAATATTAGATGTATGGCTTGTATTTTAATGAAAAGCTTGAATGAAGATTATGAATAGATCTTAATGGATGAACCTTATCTTGTGAATTATATATTTCCATCTTTTGAAAGAAATTATCCTGATTAAGAATTATCTCGTTATTAAGATAATCAGCTTATTGGATTAATTGTTTGAGTTAAGTGAATTGTGAAATTTAAGTAATCTCGTTGGGCAACTCTTTAGGTGTTAGTTGATGTCTTCCGCTATGTAATCTGAATCTTTGATATCTTGTTGTATCTTAATGTGGTGTAACTTTTAAAAAAAAAATTATTGCACTCTATTCTTGTGTTTTGGCTTATCCCTTCGGGGTTTCCTGGCGGGGCATTACAAGTTTTCTTCATTGGAGCCATCAAAGGTACCTCACATTTACATAGGTGATGATACACAAGTTGAGGTTGAAGGGAAAGGTTCAGTTGACATGGATGATCGCACATTTGAGAATCTTCTTTATGTTCCAAACTTGTCTACCAATATTCTCTCTATCTACCAAATCACTCACTATGGGAATGGGAAAAAGGTTGAGTTTACATCTGATTCAGTTGTGGTAAAGGAACTTTATAATGATGCCTTGGTAGAAGTGGGGAAAGTCAATGATAACTCAAGGTTGTATTCATTCTCCCACTTTGTGCCAAGTTATCCTTCTAGGGCCTTGCTTACTCATTCAAATCTAGAAAGTAAGCTATGGCATGAACGGTTTGGTCACCTCAACAACAACTATCTTCAGCAGCTTATCACTAAAGACATGGTCACGAGTCTACCTTGAATAAGTTTTTCAAAGGGTGTATGTTCAGAATGTTCCATGGGCAATCATCCCGAGGAGAAGTTTGATAAGGGGAAAGCTTGGAGAGCTTTGGAAGTTCTTCAACTTATTCACAGCGATGTAGCAGGTCCATTTCCATCACCTTCATTTAGGAAGACCCGCTATGTCCTCACCTTCATTTATGATTACTCTCACTTCACTTGGGTCTACTTTCTTATTCATAAGAGTGAAGTGTTTGATAGATTTATAGAGTTCAAGGCTCATGTGGAGAAGCAATCAGGGAAAGTCGTCAAGATTCTTTGCACAAATAATGGAAGGGAATATGTGAACAAAATACTTAAGGATTTTTGTACATTTGAGGGATTGATCTTCAGCATTCAGTTGCCTACACTCCACAGCAGAGCGGAGTTGTAGAACACAAGAATAGAACTCTCAAAGAAATGGCTAGTTGTATGATTCTTGCACATTCTCTTGATCTCGCCTTTTGGGCAGAGGCTATTAGTTGTGCCACACACATCCAAAATTAGGTTCCTCATAAATCTTTGATGAGTATTACTCCCTTTGAGGCTTGGGCTGGTAGGAAACCAATTGTGAGATATTTCAGAGTCTTTGGGTGTCCATTATGGGCTTGCATTCCTCTACAGAAACGCAAGGCATTGGAACCTCAGAGTCGGCCTTGTATTTTTGTTGCATATCTCGAGGGTGTTAAGGCATATCGATTGATGGATCTTGAGACACATGAGGTGTTTATTGAGAGGAGTGTTCATTTTGAGGAAAGATCTCCTAGCTTAGCCTCTCTACCTCCTCCACCTTCCTCCATTGTGGATAGTGATGCGAGTGATTCAGATGATGAGACTCCTTCAACTCTGACCCGCAGGGTTACACCTCTGCAGGGTCCACTTGCAGTTGAGGAGCCTCGTTCTCCACCTCCACCTAGACCTTGTTCGCCTCGACAAACACTTGAGTCAGCGGGTTCTCTTGTTGGGGATCCTTCAGATACAAGGAGGACTCGATCACATCATCAGGACCTTCCACATTCATGCATTTCTACCGCTTCGGATCCATAGACATTTCAGGATGTATCAGGGGTTCCTGAGTGGGACCAAGCTAAAGAAATGAGGAATGGAAATGGGTGTGATCTGGTTTGGGCACCCACTGATAGTGCTAGGAGAAGTGGAAGTGATTATGCCATGGATGGTCAAAGGAAGGGTTGAACCTCACTTTATCCTTAGGAGATAGACTTGATCAACTCCTCAGTGCAACTACAAATAAAAGGTTAATAGAAAAGACTCGACGACAACCAAAAACTAAGCTAAGACAACTAACCTAGAAAGTGAAAAAGTGGGGGTCCCCATTTGCAATGGGGCGATGTGTGAAAATGTCACAACAGGTGGCTTTGTTTCTACTTCTAAGGAGTTGGTTGCTCCATATTTGTTTGAGGTTGTGTTATAGGATTAGAAATCCATTTTGAATCCTCCAAATAGTGTGATTGGATCGGTAACTTCACCCCTAGTGAAAGAGATGTTAGAGTCTTATTTTTTTCATTTTGTAGAAATTTTGGTTTCTCCTCCTCCTACTCTTCATTTGGCTTCCTACGAGGATGTTGACACTATTTAGACCCTAGCGGTTGATCTAATTGTGAGAAATGATCCTAATTTAAATCGTTTTCTTGAACTTTCTCCTTTTGAAGTTATGGGTTGACTCTATGAGGTTGAATCCACTTTTCCTAGTCTAGAGGTTGAGTTGTCTATTATTTATGTTCCTCCTTTGGACTCTTTGGTCCCCATCCCTTTGAACTCACTATCAAAGGTGGAGGAAAACATTGAGGTTATCCCTCCTATTGATCTTTACTTGGTAATGGTGCAAGTTCCTTCCTCTCCCTCTAATAGTTCCTTCATAGTTGGGAGTTTGTCTTTCTCCCTTAAAAGCTCCTAGAAGATAGTAGATGTGGGAAAAGATTCTTAAATTTTTAGGAAATATACTAGAGAAAAATGTCATATGTCTACAACTAGAGATGTGGCTAACAGGAGACAAAGTACCTTGAGGCATCTTTGCCCCCAAAAATCAAAGAAATGATCATCCTCTCATAAGAAATCAGGTGACTAAATTATGGTTTCCAAAAATAGATTTTAGAAAAAATAATGATGAATTAATTTAAACCTATCATTTTTTTTCTTCAAGAAACCAAGATTAGTGCTAAAGGCTTTCTCAAGGTGAGTAAATTTATTTGGCTCTTTTTTAATTCTTTGGTTGTTAATGTGCATGTGCCTCAGGAAAGAATAGCAATGATGTGGAAACCCAATAACTTGAAGGGTGTTCTAAGTTATTAGGATAAACATTTTCAAAATACATATTTTTGTTTGTTGAGGCTAATAAATCTGAATGGTTGCTCTTGAATATCCGAGAAGGGGATTAGTGTCTTCCCTCCTTGATTTGAGAGCTTCTAAAGGATGATTTCACTACTTGCCTCTATCCTTCTGATAAGTTAGAAGATCAACTGATGTGAAACTAAGATACCCAATATTTTAATTAAAAACATATTATTTAAAAATTTATTTTTATGTCAATTATACTACATAATGTTGTTTTGATAGTGAGATTGTCTTCAATATGTAAAAGGTGTCTTTTTCTTGCCATTAATTATGTAACTTACACCTTGATTCTCAGAGCTTCTCTCCTTTAGAGTTTTATAGTGATATTATTGCCCTCAACATGAGACACAAATGGAAGAATTTGAAATGACATATTTGAAGCCCTGATTTCCAATAACCTAATCGTCCCTCTAAAATATTGTTGTGGACAATTGGTGGTCACATTGAACCAATATTAGATAGAAAAATCCATTTAGCATTTTTTTTAAGATTCAATATCAATTTCTTCATACATTGTTAAGGATTTCTTCATAGAATGATGATTGATTATGCCTTACCTAAACACAAGAGAAATTTTTGGGTAGTGGATGGGGTGCCAAGGGAGCATGTTTCAAATACAGCTAAAGGCTTCCCTCAAAACACCAAAGATATTAATAAGACATTTTCCACACAAAATTAAAAATCATAGCTTTCACCTAATGTATTAAAAGAATAATAAACTAATATGTGTAACTAAAGATAGATTCATGTGGCAACATAAACCAGGCAGGTGGATTTCTTTGCACAATAGAACCATATGTCTCACCTATAAAAAACAACCAAAACATTAGAAACCAGCCTAATACTTCAAATGCAAACTAATATCATTTTGATCATCTAGAAACAGATAGACATGAAATAAGAATCTTGACAATTTCTTAAATAGTAACAAAACATAATACAAAATAGAGTGCTATAGGATAATTAATTTTGTTTGATAAAAACAGTTACAAATATACAAAACCCTAAAGAGTATATTCTCTTGATATCTGGGATCTAAGTTACACTAAACACCTACAATACAATCTTCTTTATAGATATACAAAACCTTGTAGATTATATTCTCATGATATGAAGGTGTATCGTTCTAGCGGATTTGAAGGCTAGGATTGCAATAGTTGTCTTTCAATAATTAATAAAAAGATGGATGTGTATATATTTCAGAGGAGAGTACTTATTTTGCCCTATTATGGCTCTTATATGTAATTCAACACTGTGATGGGATGACTATGGAAACTACACTTGAAATATTTTGGGAATAATTGAAACCTACCTACATTAATACAGATTGTGTAAAACATAGGGAAACTATGTTGCCAATTATGTTAGGGTGTTTGGAGGGTGAAAAAAAGGGGAAGATAATTGTTGAACAGAAAGCTTGTGTTGGTTTTCTTATGACTTATGGTATAATGAAAGAACAAGGATCCGGTCAACTACGAAGAGGGGAGGGGGTGAATTAGTAGATAGAAAAACTGATAAAGCTTCACCAATCGCACAATCAAACTCTCAAAGTAAACTTAGAACTTGTTGGCATATGTGCAGAGTGTGATGACATGATGATATTGTATGTTGTCATTGATGTCAATATGCTGAAGTATGAACCAGTATATTGAAGTAAGCAAACTGGTAAGAGAACCGGTATGATGATGTGAACCGATATATGTGAAAAAGTGAAGTGGTATGTTGGTTCAAGTGAAGAGGTATGTTGGAATGTGAACTGGTATATGGAAAGTTTTGTATCGGGGTTTCATTTGGTATGACTACCGGTTGGTAGTCTCAGCTTCAGGGTTTCCAGTTGATGCATTTCAAGTCTGTGTGATTCGACCGAAGACATCCTGTGATGGGTTAGCATTGAAATGGAGATCAGATCATGTTGCCACATCAGCCTTGTGTGCGTGAAGGATTTCCTTGAGGATCTTGCATGAAGAAGATTGATCCTATCTACCTCAGGAATGTGTGAAGTCTCAGTAAACGGTGGAGAGCACGTGATGGGTTATCAGCTTCTAGAAGCAGCAAAGAATGAACGATGGAGAATGTCTTGAGATCCATTCAAGACTGTTTTATTCAATGCAATGTGTTTTGAACGGTCAGGATTGGACCGACTGTATTGATAAACCTAAATGTTTAAGGTTTAGGGTTTATGCTACCGACCTATCTATTTCCTATAAGGTCGATGATGATTTGCATTCTGAAGTTGATGGCAAACGTTATGTGTGTATCCAAGTGAAGAGATACTTGATTCTTGCCAGACCGGAGAAGTGTGTTGATACCTGCAGAGTGTGATTGCATAAGCAAAGGAACTAAAGTGGATCTGCCTTGGCATTGAGTGTTGTTATCAGATCAGTGTATTACCTATTGACTTCTAACCATTTCAGCAATTGGAAAATCCCTTAACCGGGTAGCTTTAACAGGCTTTGTGTAAACCCTTTAATAGGGTGACTCAAATCAATGAGTTCTTCAAATCCTCTTGCGAGGTAACCTTTAACAGGGTTCTAACCTTCAACCAGGTATTTAGCCATCCCTTAACTGGGTGATCCCTAGCAGGATTGGTTCCTAGCAGAACCTTTTGTAAAGTCCTTAACCGGACTAGGCTCCTAATAGAGCGGACTTCAGAAGAGTTCAAAGAACAACTTGTGGGTATTCATCCCCACCATGGCTTTTCCCAATTGGGTTTCCATGTGAAAAATCAATCTGTCATGTGTGATGCTTTTTCATGTGATGATTAGTGTTTTCTGTTAAGTGGTAATGCATGTTGATCCAGTGGTCTTTATATTTCTGATGTATTACTTGTTTATGCATATGGGTGAAGTGGAAAGGAGAGATTAGGTTTTGTGAAGATCTAAGTGTTACCGGTTTATGTGTTTCACAGTCTCACTATGTTTTACCAGTAGTGCCCTATTTTAGATCGGTGACACTATTTACCAGTTTGTGCAGTCTTTACAGTCAAAATGGTTTAGAGAAATTTTTGCCTATACTGATTCACCCCCCCTCTCAATATATGTTGAGTACTTACTGTTCATCATTATTCATCAGAACTATCAATGCAATATCTTTGTCAAGATCAAAACTGTCAAGCTAAACCGGTTGACTATTACAACAGATAACAGTAATCAACTTGTAACTTACAAATATCCAAATACTTTTACTGATATAAGTAAAACTTCATATTGTTGTCGGTTATTATGACTTATCAAAGTGGATTAAGTAGTTAAGCAAATCAACCATAATAAAACATAACCACAATAACATTCACCACTTGACATAATATTTTTGACGTGGAAACCCAAATGGGAAAAAGCACGGTGAGATGAGACTCACAAGATAACTATCTGAACTCATCTGAAGTTCACCCTGTTAGGAGCCAAGCCTGTTAAAGCTTTTATAAAAAGTCTTGTTAAGAACTGATCCTGTTAGGAACCACCCGGTTAAGGGATTGACTATAATTAGAAGCAATACCCTGTGAAGAGTAACCTTTGTAAAGGATTTAGAATCCAAGCTAATGGATCACCTTGTTAGAGGATTTGAATAACACCAAGCTTGTTAGAGCTTACCCGGTTAGGGGATTTAATTGTTGTAATTGTTAGAAAACAATAGGAGTTTGCTGATGTGTTTGAATATCACTTCACTTGCTTGTTCAGATCTTTTTCATGCTCCTATCTACCTTCACTCAAACTGCAGATACAACATCTTCTTCGGCAACCACACAATCAATTCAACTTTGCCAACACACTCAAACTAAAATAACTCATCGAACTTATAAACAAATCAACTAGGTCAATAACACAATAAAAACCTAATTCTCATAGAGATTACAAATAATTCGGTTCAAGTATGACCATTATATTACATAACAATCGAGCTACACATCATTCAAGAAAGCTTCGACCGCTCCTTGATCACCACTTCATCAAACTTAGTAACTCATCACGCACTTTTCATTACATGCAGTATACTTTCTCATTCCCAAGAAAAAAAATCATTACCTCAATGCGCCAAAATCACTTTGAAACTCTCTTCATACAATATACATACGTTTCATAATCATTACCGCTCATCATCAGATCATAAACCAATATAACCAATTCACCAAACTTAATTGGTTAGGGTTTATCAAAACAACGGGTAGGGTTTATTGATTCAACTCTCCAATACATAACAATACCGGTTCACTCCACAAACTAACCTACCGGTTACAGTTTCCTTTCACTAGCTCTTCCTACTAATTACAAAACAACATTACAACAACATCATTACCGATTAATTGACATCAATGACAATATAACAAATCATTAATGCAATCTTCATGCAAATTCCAATAATCTCCCACTTTGGCATTGATGGCAATACAAATATCAATACCATTGATTGTTGTGATTGTGAATAGAAATCCCGGTTTACATTTTACCATGTACTCTCCTTGTCTTCAACTTTTCTTTAGTTTTTATTCAGTTACTAGCTGGTTGTACATCTTGCCTTTGTCAATCATATAATTCTGCTCACAATGATCACATAGTTATTCTCCCCCTTTGACAACAATGCCAAAGTGAAAATAAAACATGCAATGTAAACTTCACTGTGCAGCATCAACAACCTGCAACTTGATGCTCCCCCTGCGGAATAACTCCACTTCTACACCAATCCTACTGTAAAATTTTGCAAGTAGCTCCGAGAATGATGTAGCCTACGTCATGCTAAATTTATCTCATGAAGGGGTACAACCCCTAGCTGACTTCTAAGATACTCAAAAGTAGTCTTAGGCAAAGGTTTAGTAAAGATATCTGCAAGATGCTCCTTGGTAGAAACATGCTATAAGATCACATCTTTACTCTGCAGTTTTTCCCTCAATAAATGATACTTCAATTCAATGTGCTTGGTTCGTCCATGCAAGACAGGGTTCTTTGAAATATTTATGGCACTGGTATTGTCACATAAGATCTTTACAGGTTTTGTAAACTTCATCTTAAAACCTTCCAAAATGTGCCTCATCCAGATAGCCTGGGTACAATTCATATAAGCTACAACATACTCAGCTTTAGCAGTAGATTGTGAAATACAACTTTTCTTATTGCTACTACATGAAACAATTCTTCCTCCCAGAAATAATGCTCCACCGGTTGTTCTTTTTTGGTCATCAACATTACCTTCCCAATCTGCATCTGTGTACACCTTCAAATCGAAGTTTCCTTCATATGGATACCATAATCCATAGTCAACAGTACCTTTCAAATATCTGAAAAATCTTCTTGGTTGCTATCAAATATGTTTCCTTCACATTCTTCTGAAATCTTGCAACTAGACCAACTGCATGAGCTATATTCGGTCTGTTGTGAACAACATAGTGCAATTTTCCAATCATTGACCTGTAGTCTTTCTCATCAACAGATGTGGCCTCATCTTCCTTAGATAACTTACAACCTGTAACCATTAGTGTCCCAACTAGTTTATAGTCACTCATACCAAATGTCTTTAATACCTCCTTCACATACTTAGACTGTGTGATGAAAATACCACTCTTCATTTGTTCTATTTGCAAACCTATGAAAAAATGTATCTCTCCCACTAGAGGCATTTAAAACTCCCTTTTCATTTCATTTGCAAAGTCATTGCTCATGTCATCATTCCCTCCAAATATGATATCATTTACAAACACTTCACTAACCAGTATTTAATCTCCTTCAGATTTGAGATATATGTTGTTGTCTTCACTGGTTCTCTGAAATCCTATCTTCATCAGGTGTGAATGAAGCCTTTCATACCATGCTCTTGGTGCTTTCTTTAATTGATATAGTGCCTTTTGCAACTTACATACCATGTCCTTCTTGTCAGTTAAAGCATAACCATCTGGTTGCTCAATGTATACTTTTTCTTCTAGTATTCCATTCAAAAATGCAGATTTCACATCCATCTGATATACTCTGAATCTTTTATGAGCTGCAAAAGCCACTAAGGTTCTGACACCTTCCAGTCTAGCCACTGGTGCAAAACTCTCACCATAATCTTCTCCTTCTTGTGCATAACCTTTGCAAACCAATCTAGCTTTGTTGCGAACTACAACACCATCTTCATTCAATTTGTTCCTGAAAACCCACTTAGTACCTATCACATTTTTATTTACCAGTCGGGGTACTAGAGTCCATGTGTAGTTCTTCTCAATTTGTTCAAGCTCCTCCTCCATATCTTTGACCCAATGATCATCACCAAATGCTTCCTTAGCAGTTCTAGGCTCAATAGTGGAGATTAGGCAAGAATTCTCTCTAATTCTTCTTCTAGTCAATACTCCAGCATCCTTATCTCCAATAATTTGTTCAGGATTGTGATTGAGTCTTGCATACCTTAGAATAACACGATTATTATCTTCAGGTTATTCTTCATTATCATCTACTTCTTCTGAATCTACCTATTCTGGTTGAACTGGTACAACAGTATTTGCTTTACCGGTTTCAGGTTTCATTGGTTCTGGTTCCAAAAACAAAATGCAAGGGTCTTCATCCTTTTTCTCTACACCAGTTTCCCCTGAGACTTTAGGATACTCATCCACTCGAACATCAACACTCTCTATGATTCTCTGTATCCAGTTGTTAAAACACTTGTAGGCCTTACTCTTGGTAGAATAACTAAGAAATATACCTTCATCACTTTTAGCCTCAAATGTTCTAATATAGTCACCTCTCTTAATAAAACATTTCCTACCAAATATATTGAAATAACCAACATTAGATGATCTACCATATCAGTATTCATAAGGAGTCTTGTCCTTGCCTCTTTTTACCCAAATCTTGTTCATTGTGTAGACAGTTGTGCTAACAGCTTCTCTCCAAAAAAATTCACTACACCTCCTTGTATCAACATCGTCCTTTCAGCTTCAACAACTCACCTGTTGTTTCTCTCTACAATACCATTCTGTTGTGGTGTCCTTAGTGCAGAAAGTTATCATTTGATACCATTCTCTTCACAATATCTAGTGAATTCCTTAGAAGTCAATTCTCCACCTTGATCTGTCCTTAGGCACTTTATCTTCTTTCCACTCTCCTTTTCAGCTAAGGCCCTGAATGCCTTGAACTTACCAAATTCCTTTGTTTCATCCTTCAAGAATGTGACCCACATTATCCTTGAGCAATCATCAGTGAATATCATGAAATATCTATCACCTTGAATACTTTTAGTCCTTATTGGTCCACATAGGTCTGTATGAACCAAACCTAATAGATGCTCTATTGAAAAAGACTTGCTCTTGAAAGTTGAGGATGGCATCTTTCCCAACTGACATTACTTACATAGAGCATTAATCGATTTATCCAATTGATGCAAACCTTTCACTGTCTTTGACTTACTTACTTTAACATTGTTATCAAAATTCAAATGACAAAATCTCCTATGCCAAAGCCAACTTTCATCTACTTTAGCAATTAAACAGTTGCTGACTTTAAGATTCAGGTGAAATAGATTACCTTTAGTCTTCTTGTTGGTTGCAATCAGTTCACCTTTGCTCCCATAGATTTTGCACATGCAATTTTTAAAATCCAATGGATATCCTGTTTCATTGAGTTAGGCAACACTCAACAGATTGTGTTTTAGACCTTCAACCACGTAGACATCATCTACACTGTTGTTTCCATTAAGAGAAATAGTTCCCTTATCTTTAACCATGCAGGGTGAGTCATTACCAAATCTTACAACTCCGCTATCAAATTCCTTCAAAGAAATAAATTTGCTCTGATCACCGGTCATGTGATGTGAACAACCACTATCAATGATCCAATCATTAGAATTATCCATTCGTGAAACTAAAGCTTTTTTATCAAATGTTTCTTCTTTAATGGCTACAAACACAATATCTTCATTAGCATCACCATCAGATTCCTCATTAGTGATACCACCATCAACTATAACAAGACAATCTCTTTTTCCTTTTCCCTTGTACCTCTTGAACTTGTCTCGCGTGTTCTCATTATCACCATTAGGACAGTTAGAAGCTATGTGTCCAATCTTGTTGCATGCAAAACATTTCAAAGGTAATTTACCTCTATATTTGTCAGTACATCTGGGCAAACACTTAGCCAACAATGCTTCAAGCTCAACTAAACTGTCTTCATCATCAACTTCTCTGTTGGATCTAGATTCATAACTGTGACTGACATCTCTACTTTTTCTCATAGATGGGTTAGAAACAAAATCTCTAAATGCTAATTCATATTTATGAGTACTACCATCATAACCATTTAATTCAAAAGCAGTAAGCTTACCAATGATGGAGTCAAGGGTTACCTTGGTTTTGTCAATAGATTTCAACTCCTCAATGGCTACAACTTTGATAGCATAGACCAGTAGCAGGGTTCTCAATACCTTACGAACTACTATGGCATCATCCATTTTACCACCAACACTCTTAATCTCACCAACTATCTATTTTATCCTCTTACCATATTGTTGGATATTCTCACCTTCAGTCATCTGCATGTCATTAAACTTCCCTCTTAGACTCTCTTCCTTGGCAATCTTCACATGTTCATTACCATTATAAATCTCTTCAAGTTTCTTCCATATCTCATGTGCAGTCTCCAGACCATGAACATCAACATATTCAGCATCAGATAAAGAACTGATAATAGCCTCTAGTGCTTGATTGTTTTCTTGTTTCTCTTTCTTTTTATCATGAGTCATAATCCCAGTAGGTGCAACATATTGAGTATTAACATGTTCTCAATATTGATTTCCAGAACTCTTGATATAAATTTTCATTTTGTCACTCCATATCTTATAGTTCTCTTTATTAAACTTTGAACCTTCCTTCTTCATCATGATCTACAAGATCTTTTTCTCAATTTGTTAGGCTTACACCTTAAAGGACCTAAGGCACTCTAATACCAATTGATGGTATAATGAAAGAACAAGGATCTGGTCAACTACTGAGACAGGGGGGGGTGAATTAGTAGATAGAAAAACTGATAAAACTTCACCAATCTCAAAATCAAACTCTCAAAGTAAACTGAGAACTATCAATGCAATATCTCTGTCAAGATTAAAATTGTCAAGCTAAACCGGTTGACTATTACAACAGATAAAAGTAATCAAATTGTAACTTAAAAACATCCAAATACTTTTACTAATATAAGTGATACTTCATATTGCTGCCGGTTATTATGACTTATCAAAGTGGATTAATTAGTTAAGCAAATAAACCATAATAAAACATAACCACAAAAAACATTCACCACTTGACAATATTTTTGACGTGGAAACCCAAATGGGAAAAACCACGGTGAGATGAGACTCACAAGATAACTATCTGAACTCTTATGAATTTTGCCCTGTTAGAAGCCAAGCTTGTTAAAGCTTTTACAAAAAGTCTTGTTAAGAATTGATCCTCATAGGAACCACCCGGTTAAGGGATTGACTATAATGCCTTGTTAGAAGCAATACCCTGTGAGGAGTAACCTTTGTAAAGGATTTAGAATCCAAGCTAATGGATCACCTTTTTAGAGGATTTGAATAACACCAATCTTGTTAGAGCATACTCGGTTAGGGGATTTAATTGATGTAATTGTTAGAAAACAACAGGAGTTTGCCTTTACTCAAACTGTAGATACAACATGTGGTTCAGGAACCACACACTCAATTCAACTTTGCCAACACACTCAAACTAAAACAACTCATCGACCTTATAAACAAATCAACTAGGTCAATAACACAACAAAAACCTAATTCTCATAGAGATTACAAACAAGTTTTTTCAAGTATGACCATTGGATTACATAAAAATCTCTACACATCATTCAAGAAAGCCTCGACTTCTCCTTGATCACCGCTTCATCAAACTTAGTAACTCATCACGCGCTTTGCATTACATGCAGTATACTTGGTCATTCCCAAGACAAAAAACCATTACCTCAACGCGCCAAAATCACTTTGAAACTCTCTTCATAAAATATGCATATGTCTCATAATCATTACCGCTTATCATCAGATCATAAACCAATATAACCAATTCACCAAACTTAATCGGTTAGGGTTTATCAAAACAAGAGGTAGGGTTTATCGGTTCAACTCTCCAATACTTAGAAATACCGGTTCACTCCACAAACTAACCTACCAGTTACAGTTTCCTTTCAATAGCTCTTCCTACCAGTTACAAAACAACATTACAACAACTTCAATACCAGTTCACTGACATCAATGACAATATAACAAATCATTAATGCAATCTTCATGCAAATGCCAATAATGACATGGTCAATAATAATGATGAAATTTATTGATGGTGGTTGGTTATCCCTAACATACGACATCGTGGAGGAGGATATGCTGAAGACCTGGCTTTGCATGGAAGTGATTAATGTGGTGGAAATTATCCTAGTAAATAATAATTAATTCATATCATGGTAAGTTACCCTAGGAAATAATTAAAGTTTTAAGAATAGGTGTACACAATTTAAGAACATCTAAAATAGATACTTATTCATGTTCTAACTGTTTCTATTCTTATCATAAACATCATGATTATATATAGAGGTTTATCTAGTGGAGAATTTTTAAAATTATGAGAACTCTAAGTATTAGAATGGGCATTATAGTGCTCCCCATCTTAGCTTCTACTAGTAGATAGCTTAAATTACCATACTTCATCATATCCATTCCAAAGTTTTAAAGTTCAATGTTTAGTTTTTATGGGCTATGTAATGTGACAGATAGTACAAGCATGAATTGTAATAGATTCTTTTTTGCAAGGCATGCATCATATAATGATGTCTAGCCTACCACCACCCACATCATCTATAAGGACTACAAAATATTTCTCTATAGTAGCGAATATCTATGCTAAATGGCATGGTATTGGATGTCTTTGATATTATGTCATATCCTAACAAAAGCCCATACCATGACATGATAAGAACCATCAAGTAGATGGCAATGGCGAGTTTCCCCTTTTCAATCGATGCTCTCATAAGGCAAGAAAGTTAAAAAAATCTTCGTCAACGTTGCTATCTTTCAATGTCATCTAAAAAGTTTTAAAATGGTCACATAAAAATCCATGGTTAGTGTTACTTTGGCCACTTACATTACGCATGTTTGGGAATAAACCTCAACTGTAGCTGGAAAGAGGGAAGGGCATGTAGATGGAATCAAAAGATCACAAGAGAAGGTATCCTAAAGAGATTCCATTCAAGGGGATTTTGGATGTCAGTGAGTGTTTCTATGTTTGTCTTTGAGAATGGAGAGTAGAAAGAGTTGATACCTGATGGGGAATTTTCACTGCATTTGTCCATTTTTTAGGTTTAAAACCCTCCTTGCTGATGAGTTTGAGTGTTTCCATTTGTTGATTTTTTGGGAGCAAAAAAAAGGGGTTTGTTGTGGGCATTGAGAGTGGCATCTCGATTAGCAATGGATTATGTGTGGAAGCACCCAAAATGAACAAATCAGGTTGAGTGGAGGTTGCCTCTAGCACTAAAGGTAGGTATGTATATCATCCTAGCTATATATGCCATTTTGGCCATTCTGTACCATGACTTTGAAAGAGTATTTATTGCTTTTCTTAAATTATGAAGAATTAGAATGTATCAATTTTCATCTCATGGCAAGGCTATACAAAGAAATTATTTTTTATTGAAGGGCTGACACAACTAGTTGAAAACACCCTCAGTCTAAACACTAAGAATTGTATGTTTAGAAACATCACTGTTTTGTACATTTTGTGAACTACGACTTTTTTACATTCTTAAAGAGGGTTTTTTGGTTTTGTTAAGTTTGGAAGGGTTTTAATCCCTTAATTTGAATTCTCTAGGAATTTTATAGTAACAATAAGTTTGTGGGCAAAGGTTGCTACAACTAGTTGAAAACCCCATTGTTTTAAAACATGTAGCTACAAGTTAAAAAATGTGAGGATTTTGTATATTTATTTATGGGTTGTGAACAAGGTCCATTATTTTCATAGTACAATAGGGTTTTTTGTAATGCCCCTCACATCTTCTCTTCTACATTGCATAGTTTCTTATGTGGAGTTTGGATTGTGCCTAGGGATTGAACCATTTTAGTTTGGATGTAGATCATTTTGTAGAATTTGATCTTGTTTGGCATACCTCATTATAGCAAAATGTGGTTTTGAGTGTTTAACTTATGCTTGATTGTGATATACGTTTGCGACTGTCCTAGACTAGTTATTTGTTGGATTTTTTATGGTGATCTTGATTATGTTGTTGCATTGAGAAGTGTGCTTTATTCTTGTGCCTAGTTGTGAGAACTATTGCATGATTGATTTGGATAGTTGACTAATTTGATTGATTTCTATAGCATAATCTAGACCTATTATGCTTGGTGATTGAGATATTAATAAATATGTTTTTTGATATTTTGATTTGATGAGATATCACGTTACTAACAATGTATGGTGTTGACCTCATTCGTGGAATATCTATATGCTCGTTGATGTAGAAATATAATATTGATGATGTTATTTAATATTGTTAATTAGATGAAATTATTATTATGGTGTTTAATTGATGCTTAGATATGAAAGGGATATATATATATATATACATATATACATATATATATATATATACATACATATATATATATATATATATATACATATATATACATACATATATATATATATATATATACATATATGTATATATATGTATATATCTATATATATGTATATATATATATATATATGTATATATGTATATATATATATATATATATGTATATATATATATATATGTATGTATATATATCTATATATATATATGTATATATATATATATATGTATGTATATATATATATATATATATATATGTATGTATGTATGTATATATATATACACACACATATATATATGTATATATATGTACATATATATTTATATGTATAATATGTGTATATATTTATATGTGTATATGTATATGTATATATATTATATGTATATGTATATGTATATATATGTATATATGTGTGTATATTTACTCCCAACAATGTTTGTTTAATAAGAGATAGCACACACTGGCCAAATACCCTAGCCAACACTCATTGTCCCTTAATTAGGGAAATTTCCTTTCATTGTATTATTTTATTATTTTATTAATTTGAGCCCCAACTACATTAGTTAGTAGCTTTTGGAAAATCCAGTCATCATGTTGAGTCGTCTCATAATGATTGTTTGTGAATAGTCAATCAATTGAGATATGTCATCTTTTATTGCTTACTCTAATGATAATTTAATATTGTTGAATTTTTTTAATAATTAAATGGGAAATATGTCTTCTTTTTGTTTGATTTAATGAGAATTAAGTGATTTATAACTGGGGCCTTTTGGAGATTAATTGGCATTTTAAGTTTAATATGATTTTATTATTTTAATATATTCCTCACTAAAAATTGCATTATATTTTGTATTCGACGACAACTTTGAACACTTAGTCATTTTTCTTCTTATTCTTCTAAAATTGGCATTTTAAGTTTAATATGATTTTATTATTTTAATATATTCTTCACTGAAAATTGCATTATATTTTGTATTCGAAGGCAAATTTGAACACTTAGTCATTTTTCTTCTTATTCTTCTATCTCAAACCCTATGTACATATTCTTAAAGGAATTATTTCAATGATATCTATCAATTGTTTGATTCCTTTATCCTCTTTTAGTATTTGAGGACCATATTTTATAGTTAAAGTTTTCTATAAGTTTGAGGTAGGGGTTTACATTTCTAATTTTTTTCTCAATTTGAATGTTTCAATCTTCTTTAAAATAGCTTGATGAATGTGTTAAATAATTTTCTTAATTTGTATAAGGTCATTTGTTATATTATGTGTGTTGTATGGATAAAATAATGAAAATGTGGGTTTCTTTAGAGAGATGCTACCCATTTTTTATGGGATGGGTGCATTAGAATTTTTACTTTGTTTTTGTGATGTTGGGGAGTCAAATATCAATGATTCTTCTTTGATTTTGTTTGGAAAATTGAATCATTGAGTCCTTCATTATATTTTGTCTTATTTTGAGTTAGATTGAGGCTATTAGAGTAGCATCGTACATCCGACACCCATAAATGCACATTTTATTTAGTGCTACACTTTTGAAGCAAATTTTTATGATTTTAAATAAAATTGTTGTGTTTTTGAAGTGAAGTGCTACACTTTTGAAGAAAAGTTCCACCCTTTTGATTGTATGGCTTAATAGGGCATTTTATTGGGGTATAATGACTTGTCATCTAACTGTGTTTCATGCATGCTTGAGCATAGTTTTGTTTGTTGAGATGATTTATGTTTTGAGATGTTACATTCAATGTTGGAATCTTTGGTCTATATTTAAGTTGGTGTTGATACTTGACCCATGCCTTCCTAAGAATAATGAATTAATAACTCTTGATTTGGTAAATTGAAATGAATGCTTGAGTGATCAATAGAAATTATTGAAATAGATGCCTTGTCTCTTCTTATGTGATTGTATTTCATTGTGGGATCAAGTGGATTTGTTCTCTTGGTAGCATGACCATTTGAGCATGTCTTATATATGGGTGAAATAGCATTGTGTAAAAGAGATACGATGTTATTGAGATTTTAACAAGTAAACAATGGATTTTTCTGGTATTTTGATACATCATTCAATTAAATGGGATGAACCCTAGGACTAGGTACTAGAGTGGGTCATGGGAGTGGCTCGCATTGGAGGCTAAGGCCCAAAGTGTATGTTGCAATAACCCAATGGAGAGTGAGAGTAAGACAAGTGATAATATTAATAAAAATTGGGCTAGGATAAAACATTAATGATAAGATAGTTGGATTCCCTTGCAATTTGTGGGGTTTTGATCTTCCATGATTGAGTCTCCTCAATCATAAAAGAGGAATACTTGGTTTTGTGTGGCCTCATCCCTTTGAGAGCATATGATGACACTCCTTGCACTTAGCACTCTAGTATCAGGTCATGTTAGTCTAAGTAGCACCCTATGGATTTACTATTGCTTGATCTTTTGAGTATCTATTATTTAAAATTCGTTACTCTTTGATGTGAGTGATTCATTGTTGGCATTTATATCTTGTTGTGTCTTTATGGCTTTAGTTGGGTTAATGTGTTCATGTTGAGTATATGCTCCATGTTTAGCTTTTGTATAAGCCCATTACTCTTCGTTGTATGCTTGTATGATTGTTTGGGTTGTGTGACTATTTGCACAAGCATGGTGGGGTGGACCTAAGGGTACCGCACGGTCAAGTGGGATTGCCAACCATCATTTGGGATCGAAAGATTTAGTTTGTGATTGGCTCAATGGATTCAACCTCCTTCCTCAACACCAGATTCTTCATATTTTCTCCCTCTATTGCAATATGTAATTATTTGTATATTGAAACATGTGTTGTATCATTGATCATTTATATATGAAATAATCCAATTAGAGATGGATTTAATAATTTTTATTGGATATGGAATTTGTATAATTTCTTTGCATGCACTAGTGTTGGAGTTGAGCACAAACTCTGATCTCTTATGCTTCTCTTTTCTTGATGTATCATTATTTTATCATACAAACATTTCGATTGGCATTTTAAAATGGACTTTGTTGTGGTTGGCTTAGTGCGAGAGGTTGATTTAGTCATCTCCTATTGGTTCATGAGTCGTTGATCCAATCTTTAATGTGTTGCTAAGGGAGTGATGATAGGGATACCTTAGAGGTGATCTGAGTTAACTTGAATGGATTTTTGAGAGTTTAGAGTCTCGCATGTGAAGAGTTGGAACTCATGATTTGTGACCTTATCTTGAGGCCAAGAATTATACTTGTACATGTTATGCATGATGACACTTCATTCAATTTTTTTATGCATTGCTTGTATATATTGCTTATATCCTCTAGGGTTCCCTGATGCGGCATTTCATCTTGTATCAAAGCCAATATTGTAGATTGGGATCTCGAGTTGCATTCTTTCCCATGAAGTTGATGTTGTGTCACACATATTTGCGTGGGTGTTTGTGTTGTGAATTAGTCATTAGATTTTTATTTGGGTGTTTGGCATGGCATTTTCGAGAGTTCAAAATAAACCAAACTAAGTACCATGTGGTGGAGGATCAATACCTCCTATATTGTTTGCATCTCTCAAGTGTGGATAGATACCCCTATGCAAGAGCCCCTTGAATGGGCTAAGGATCGGTTGTTGGTTTGTTGCTCCATGACAATGAGCTCTTGTTTGGCCTTCATGTGGGTTATGTGTGTGGATTCCCTTGGTGATAATGGTTGTGTTTCCCTAGTTGATCTAGCTTGATATATGATTGCATGTTGTTTAGGGTTTATATGCCCCTCCTCTGTTCCAACAAGTCCCTTTATAGTGATGGTATCCTCAATGATTGATTATTATTTTCTTGGGTGTTTAGTGGCCCTATTGCTTTTGTTCCTCATGGGATGACATGATTGGTCACTCGTTGATTAGAATTGGATGTTAATGATTGGCTCATGATTGGGAATTTCTTACCACATTGTGTGTGAGTGTTGTACTCATGATAGAAATGGAATTAATTGTTGTTAATGAAAAAGTTGGTATTTTTATGCTTGCATTGAAATACATTGTGCAATGGTTCTAGAAACAGTGCACCATTGGATATGTGAGACCAACATGATTATAAGAGAAAGTTGTGCAACTCATCATTGTAGGCAAACTAGGCTAAGGACCTATGTCCCAAATTTTCATTTTTCATTGTGTTCATATGATAATCCTTTTGGCTTATAATCTTGTAACATCATGAAGAAGATCATTCAATTCATTTGCATCTTGTTTATCATGCATTGTGAGTCATGGCATTATGTTGTACGTATCTCGTACAATGTACCATTAAGTATTTTATTTTGATAATTAAATATCATTTGTCACATGTTACTTGTGTGTACCCTGTTAATGGGAAGCTTGTGATGTTAGTGTATAGTTTGCATTATGACACCCTAGTGTTGATGTTGAAAGGTGCACTTGTCAAGTTGTTTCTCGTAACTATGTGAGAACATTATACCTTTATGTATAATACTGACTTGTGATGTGAGTTTAAACATTACCTTTGATTGGAAGCTCCTATGTGACCTGTGTGAGTCACAATTGTGTATGTCTTCATGTAAACACCTTGTAATGGAGATCATGATGGACCTTGTGTCACAAATATGATATTAAGATGGATCTTGTGTTAGACCCTTGTGGATGTAATTACCTCATGAATGTGATATTTTCTGTGAAGCTTGCCCATGAATTAAGTCTATTCATTATGTGTGAGGTTATTTATCTCTCCCTTGCATAAACAAATTTTTGGATGTCTTCTTGCTTAAGGAAATAATTGCATCATATTGAAAATAGTAGATGGCTTGAAGTAAGTAGAAATCATGATTGCATACATTGTTACATAAAAGATTCTTAAGAATGAAGTGGAGGATGATGCAATTATTTTTTTGTGTTTGGATACATTATCTAACGCATCTTTCATATTGTACCCTTGAGCATTGTGTAGTGGTTACTCCCTTACATGTGGCTAACATTAGTCACTCTGCTACATGAATTTATTTGTGATTAAGGACTTATCATGTTTATTTGTGAATTGTTTCATATGTTGTATGGGCTAGCAATGAATTTTTTAACTTTCTTCTGCTTAGACTGGTCACCAAACTTCTCCCCCTCTATCTATTTTGTGACCCTTGTCACTCTTGATTTATTGTTGAAATTTTTGAAATTTTATGATTTAACGTTGAAATTGATAACTCCCCCACTTGGGTTTTCACTTTTTTAATCTTATGGTGACTATCCTGAATGTTTGATATTGCTAGCCCTATTATGTGCTATCTGTAGTTTCTATTCATTATTGATCTTTGATAGTATGTACAAGGGAGAACATTACGAAGAATTTACTATGCATTATTTTTTATTATTATGTTCGCAAGGAGAAGGCCCTAAACCTTACCAAACAGAAAAATCAGAGTACAACTCCAAAAGAATTGGCATCAAGAAACTAGTCAAGAAAACCCAACAAGTTGTTCTCAAAAGTAATTAAAAATAAACATGACTCTATAAGTAAACATACTAGTATTAATTAGCCACCATCTCCCAAGCAGTATAAAAGTATTTTGAGTATCAATAACGCTAAGTAATTTAACTATTGGGATCATCATTATAAAATTTTGGTTCTTATGGAACAAAAGCCTCATGTTATCAAACAAACTAACCACAACTACTACTATCATAAGCAGAGTGTTAAGCAAAACCAACACTAAGCAAAACAACTTAATCATTGTTAATCAGATTCTAGTTTTGTTGAATCTTGTGAACCTGATTGACCCAGGCATCCTCCTGATTTTCCTCCCTATCTTCATTGTCCTTGTCCATCTTCCCTTCATTTTCCAACTCCCTCACCTTCTTCTTTATCTTACTCTGTCCTGACATGACCCTCATGGAATCCTTTCTCATAATACAGTTCATGATGGTATAGAACATCCCAAAAGCCTCATATACATAGTCAAAATGTTGCTTGTAATCATTGTTTTTCTCTTCTACGTTCAGAATTCTCTCCTTAAGCTCCATAATTTGATCTTCCAGGTTTTTTCTACTATTTTCTTTGTCTAACGACACCTCCAGTGAGCATATCAACATCCTCTTGAGGATTGAAAGGTTGTGAGTTCAGTTCAAAATTCTCTGAGTCCTCCTCCGACTCGCTCTCTTCTTCCATCTCCTCCTTGAACTATTCTTCTTCATCTTGGAACTCCTCATCCTTCGAATATTCATTAGAGATATCATCCATTTCCTCTATATTAAAGGCCTCCTCAAGATTTATGGTTGTCTCCTTTGTTTTGAGAAAAACCTTCTTACCTTTGGCTAGTAGCCTAGCTGGTCTTCTCTCTCCTGAACTACCCTCCTTCTCTCTCTTCGATATCTTCTCCTCCTCATTGTCTAAGTTGTGCAGGTCAAGATCAATTATGATATTTTTCATAACAAAGTCTATCTCCATCTTTTTAGCTTTGGCAGGGTTGATATTGGGGGTGTCCAATTTCCTTTTATTTAGGTTAATTTTGAGGAGGGAAACCTCTAGAGGCTCAATTTCTTGTACCATCAACAATTTCTTACCCTTGGGTTTAGCCGAGGGGGTGGAACCAGGTGACCACAAGGGTTTTGATTCTATTAGTTCAATTTTTATAGAGGACCCATGTTTTTTTTCTTTTTTGGCTCAGCATTACTAGGTAAAGAGAGAAAATAGCTTCGTTTTAGGGAGTCATGGTCTAAGGCATATTTGTACATTAGATAGATTAAACCCTAGTAGATTGGTGAATTTTATCCATTTGTAATACAAGACTCCTAGAGGTAAACAGGAAATAGGGAAGATCGATTCTTTCCTCATGCCTAATATGATTTAAGATGGGCAAATGGTACCAATGAACTGAAGTGTGATGACCCTCTAATGTGAAATATTTCATTATAAAAAAATATGGGATAGAGTTTTGGAAGAGTAGAGAATCCATACCCTTTTTGAACCACCACTAATCATTCACCCTTCTTAAATAACTTCTTCATGTAAGATTTATAATCACCATTGCTCCACCTCTCCATGCTTTTCCCCTTCATTCTTCAACCCTATAACTTCTGCAACTAACTCCAGTGACACCATAAAGTATATATGTCCCACAATGACTTCTCCATTTTGTCGGGAGTTACAAAACCTTGCAGATAATGCCCTATTATACCCCTTCATGGTGAGGAAAAAAGGAGTCATCCCTGCATTATGGAAGAGCTCCTGGACCTCTTCATTATTCTAGATTTCTTCACAATTATTTAGCTTACTTATTTTAAGATCCCCCCCCATATCGATCTTATTCTTTGCAGAGTAGGAACAATAGATATGAAAGTGACTTGCAGACCAATTCAAAATTTTAGAATTTTATTTTTCCTTTAAAAGATGCTCCTTGAAAAGGTTACTTTTGGCTTGATGAGTTGTGTTTTTCACACATGTGGGCCTTATTTTCACATCATGAGACATTAAGGCACCTCTAAAAACCAGAATGTCATCTTTCCCATTGATGATATCACTATCCTTGCAAAACACAATGAGGCGGGAAAGAAACGACATCGTACAACCAACTTGACCTTTCAAATTTATGATATTCTCATCATCAACATGCCAACTTGGCATCTTACACATCATCCCAATCAGCATCCTACTCATCCAATTGTAGGTTATCGGTCAGGTAATTTGAATTTTAAATTTCTTGGTGCTCATGAAACTTAAAGAGAAATGGATTCCTCGACCATTACAACTTCGAGTAATTGACGACATCATCCAAGAAAGGTTCTACCCTATCCTTGGCCAAAATAATTTTAATCCCATCAAGCTCTCGGGATAATTAAAGTAACACCATCCTTTTTTCATTAACCCTTGATTAGCAACCTCATCTATTGCCACATTTCCTTCCTTGTACAAGTGTTGCACTTTTATTTTACTAAATGCATTGAGTAGCATTTTACACTTTTGAATAATCTCTCTTATCTCCTAATGGGCTTCCATAGCATCATTTAGGCAGCTGATAACCAGTTTTGAGTCCCCTTCCAAAATCACATTGATGCCCCTATGGTGATGCAGTCGCATGAAACCCATCCACGCATCCGTCGCTTCTGCTTTGTTATTCGAGCCTCTTCCAAGGTTTGTACAATACTCTTCTATCATGTAACCTATATTGTCCCTTACGATGCCTCCTTCTCCTGATCAGATAGGGTTCCCTTTTGAACAACCATCGAAGTTATACTTTAGCCAACCTTCCTCCAGAGGGGTCCAAGTGTAGCTTCTCCTTAGCATCATCTTGTGCTAATTCATCCTTTGGAGACTATAGCAGATTCCCCATTTCTATTTCAATCTTAGGTCCAGAAGAGTTGGCATATCTTTTGATATATGTGATTGTCTCACATTAATGCTCTATTTTGCTTTCCACTTTATAATATAAATAGCACCTTACTACTTCCTTCTTCATCCCTAAACACTCTATTATTACATTCTTTCCATATATTCCAAGCCATAATAGGCAGAATTTGGAGCCACACATTTTTGGACATAGGATGAGTATAAGGAGCTAGGGGCCATTGTTCCATAAGATCTTTCATATTATTCAAAAGGATCCAACTAGTTTTTAAATCTCCTAAAAAATTATCCCAAATTTCCTTGGCATATTGACAATGCCAAAACAAGTGGTTGATGCTCTCTAGGTCCTTGTAGCATAACACACACCTATTAACTAAGGAAAACCCTCTTTTATTTAAATTTTCTATCATTAGAATTCTTCAATGACCTGTAGCCCACCGAAAGTAATTGATCTTTGAGATAAGGCCTTTAATCCAGATGTTTTCACAATTGAATGTTTTTGTAGATTCTCCCTCAATATTATGATATGCAGACTTAACTAAGAAGGCTCCAAAGGGGTTAAGCCACCAAACCCATTAATCCTCCATATGAGGGGAGAATAAAGTTCAATCTAGTGAAAGAGAAGTAAGAGTTTTTACATCTCCGACCAGTTCATCATTGTATTGGACCGGGATACCTCCTTGTCAAAGCACCTCCTCTTCTAGGCTCTTCCATTTTTCTGTCACATTTCCCTTCAATATAGTCCTGCACCAACTTCCCACATTTCTTAATCAGAATCTGCTGAACTTTCCTAAATTGAGATAATTTTGAGAGGGTGTGGTCTTTAATCCACACATCGTTCCAGAAATTGGTTTTTTTACCATTCCCAATTATCATTTTCCACCCTTTCTAAGGATATATTTGTTTTCTGTAACATTGTTCCAAATGAAGGATCCTGAGGGAAATTCAATCTAATTTATGAAACTGCAAATCCTATCATCACTAAGGTATTTAGCATGTATTACATTCTCCAGTCCTTGTTCCCTTCAGTCAACTTCCAACTAACTTTGGAGATTAAACCTTGATTGACGGATTTATTTTTTCTTATCCCAAGACTACCCCGGCCTTAATCGAGCAACAGACCCTATCCTAGGTCACAAGGGACAATCTATTTATTTCCTTGGTTCTAGTCCATAGGAATTATTTTTGGATCTTCTCAATCCTCTCAGCAACAACTCCTGGCATTTTGAAGAGGGAAAAGTAATAGACTGTCCATTAATCTGGAGAAAAGACTTTACTAGATGAATTTTCCTAGCCAGACTAAGCAACCTCCCTATCCATCTATCTAACGTTTCTTCTGAAACCTCTCAATTGTCCCATTCTAGAAAGTAGAGGAAGGAGATTTATAAATGAGGGGTAACCCCGGGTAAGAGTCCGGAAGGGCAGCAGTCTGACAAGATAGAATATTTGTAATTTTCTCTTGAAGGTTGTGACTGACGTTAAAAAATAAGACCTTTCCCTTCTCATAATTAATATGTTGCCCTGAGATCTTATCATAGTTATCTAGAGTCATCTTCTATCATTTCGCTTCTGAGACATAAGCTTCCCCAAATATGATAGTATCATCAACAAATTATTGTTGTGAAATAGGGTCCAGAGTAGAAGAAGCCCTAACACCACTTAGTTTTCCTTTTCTTCTAAGTATGTCAATATTTCTACCAAGAACCTCAACAATTATAACGAAAAGATATGGTGAGAATGGGTCACCCTGATGGAGCTCATTTCCACTTAAAAAATAACCCTTGGGAGATCCATTTAGAAGCATAGAAAATTCAAGAGTTGTGACACATTGAACTATCAAATTTAGAAATTTACCCTTGAATTCAAACTTCTTATAACTTCAAAGAGAAAGTTCCAAGAGACTCTGTCATAAGCTTTTGAAATATCAAGTTTCAAGGCCATAGAGGGTAGTTTACTGGTATCCATTGAGTGAACCAATTCATGTGCGATAATCAATGCATCCAAAATGTGCCTCCCTTTGACACAACATTTTTTATTAATAGAGATCATCTTATCGAGAAAAGGTTTTAGCCTATTAACCATAACCTTAGAGATAATTTTGTACAAAGTATTGCACAAGCTAATAGGCCTAAATTCCTTAATGGAAACAACATTATCATTTTTGGGGATAAAGGAAATAAATGTTGAGTTTATTTGATTGAGTTTACCTAATCGAAATAATTTCTTCACCACATGGTATCAACTCCAATGATATCCCAATGAACTTGAAAAAAGACCGAAGGAAAACCATCAGGACCCAAGTCTTTGAAGGCACCAAAGGAAAACAACACATCCCTAACCTCCCAGAGAGAAACCTTGGAGACAAAAAGTGAGAGATCCTCTTCTATGACAACCTCCAGAATCACCCCAAGAAAATCATTGGGGTCTTGAAAGATACTATACATGTTTGCTGATTAGTTAGAATTATGGTTAAATAGAAGAATTAAAAGATGTTGGAATGTGTTGTCATTGATGTGTTCTTGTGCTTCGGTGTTACAAAGAGTTGGTTCAATTGGTTTGGTTGCAGAAATGCTAATGCGGATTTAAGGATTCGGAGATTAGTATCTTCAGTTGTTTTAGCATGAGTTTCAGTGTTCTGAAAGGTGATTTGATCGAGCTATGTGATCCTATGTGATGATTGGTTTTTCTATTGGTTTTGTATTCCAAACTTGTGATTTATGGTTTGTATTGCTTCAGAATTGATCCATTCAATTGAGCTATTTTTGGAGAGTGTTTGGGACATTCATGTGTGTCCTCAGCTCGAGTGGTTCATGATTTGGAACTTCACAAGCATATCTTTTAGTGTGTCAATAAGTTATGTTGTTGTTCTTGAGCTATGGTGGTGAGATGATGATGATTTTTGTAATTCGAGTTGTTGCGGTTGTTGCAGAGGAATTCATGTTGTTGGTTGATGCTTTTCGATTATGTTCTATGTGTTTTGGTGGTCTACATTGATCGATGTGCATTTTATTGAAGATTTTATTGGTCTGACGGTATTCTTCATGTTATACGACCTTCTGGCCAACCCGATGATTCTTGTATGTTGTGGATGATCTTGGCAAGATATTCAGTGGTTTTGCATGTTTGAGGTTTTGATTTGAGTCCATGCTATGTCCTTGCCATCATTGTATTGGTAAACATATTGATTTATGTATCATGTGTTGTAATTTTATAATTAGGTCTTATGAGTTGAGCTAACCTTGAAATTAAGGTTGACGATTTGTATAAATAAGTGTAATAATCATGTAAGATGTGTGTCTGCATTCTTTGGGAGGGTTGTATGTGTGAACAAGTGAATTGATCTTTAAAAAGTGTGGAGAAGAAAAGAGAAGTGTTGAAGAGTAGACAATGTGCTTAATTGGAACTATGATCAGACATTTGAAGATGCTATTCTTTCAATTCATGTAATCCGGATTGTTGTTTGATCTTTGTAAGGCAGTGGGCCTTCCCAAGGTAGTAGCCCTTTGGTTTTTTTAGCAGTGAGCTCTAGGCAGTATGCCTAAATGCATGTGCATTCCCCATTGTAATATTTCACATACTACTGCAATGTATCATCATATTTTTGGTAGGTTGCCACCGTGGTTTTTCGCTTAACCAAGTTTTCCACGTCAAAAATATGGTGTATTATGTGCACTGTTGATGTTTATTGTATCTTTGTTATTATTGTTCTTGATTAGATCTGAATTTGAGGTTAATTTGTTTAAGTTTGGTAAAAACTGATTACCTACCCCCCCTCTCTCAGTTTTCATGTATTAATGTTGCCAACAATTGGTATCAAAGCTAGATCCTTTGGAAGAATCTTGACCGCTTGAGGAGATCCAGGGTAACAACTGTTATTTTCAAGAAGGAGAATCCAATATTTAATGGAACTAAATACACCATATTGAAGAACCAGATGGTGTGTCACTTGAAATGTCTTAGAGAAGATTATTGGAAGATCACAAAGAATGTCTACAATGTTTCTTAGAATGGTCTTGTTACTACAGATGAGATCAAGGATGTTGAACATAATATAAGAGCCAAAGAAGCATTGTTGAGCGCCTTGACTGATTCAGAGATGACTAATGTGATAGGATTGGAGACTGCTCATGAGATTTGGGAGAAGCTAGAAACCTTGTATGAAGGAGACAAACATGTGAAAGTTGTTAAATTGCAAAATCTGAAAGGAAAGTATGAGTTGTTGAGAATGGGAGAAGATGAAAATATTTAATCCTTTATGGCTAAAGTGAATTATCTTGTACTGAACATTAGATGTGTTGGTGGAGTCATTGAAAAAGATCAGATTGTAGCTAAAGTGTTGAGATCCTTGCCTCCTTACAAACACGATTATTTTTCTATTGATGAGATCCATATTGTGACAACTATGCCGAGAGACATAGTGCTTGGTAAGCTTGTTTCTTTTGAATTGAGTGAACTTGGAGAATCACATGGAAAAGTTGAGATTGCATTTAAATCTCCTATAGTTGGGAAGCAGAAGTATGATCCGAGAGAGAGTTAAAATAGGGTTTCCAAATATGAAAGGGAAATGAGAGAGAGGGATGAATAGGAAAGAGAATTGGAAGATCTTGGAGTACTTATTTCCAGAAGATTTCCTAAGGGAGTCGATAAGTATTAAGGGAAGTTACATTTGAAATGTTTTTCATGCAATAAGATAGGGCATTTTTCTTCTAGGTGTTCAGAAAGAACGAAAAGAGTGTCAAAATATGATAAGTCTTACAAGCCTAAACATAAGTATATATCAAAAGAAGTGTTATTATGCTACTGATGAAGGTGTGATAGATGATGAGTCTAAGAAAGAGAATTCTGAAGATGAATTTGTGTTCATTGCTATCAAGGAAGATGATCTGGTACCTATTGATTCTACAAGATGCATTATTGAAGAGAAATCCTTAGCTTCTAAGATTGAAGAGAAAGATGAATGGCTGATTGATAGTCATTGTTCACCACACATGACAGTTGATAAAGGTAAATTGTGAATATGGAAATGTATAATGGTGGTGTAGTAATATTTGGAGACAACAAAGCTTGTGTAATCAATGGTAGAGGTTCTATTTCTCTTGATGGTAAGCATAATACTTATGATGTTCTATATGTTGAGGATTTGAAGCATAATCTTTTGAGTGTTGGACAGATGGTTGATAAGGGATATGATTTACAATTCAAGAATGGGAAATATAAGATCTTGAAAATCTCTAATATAGAAATTGCATCAGGAACTAAAACTAAAGGTGATATCTTCAATCTAAATGTCGGTGAGAAAAGTTGTTTGATTGCTCAGATTGGTGAAAGTTGGTTGTGGCATAGGAAGATATGTCATGTTAATTTTGACTTCATGATTAAGATAAGTTCTACCCAAGCTATTAGAGATATGCCTAAGATAGTGAAGCCTACTAATGCAGTGTGTAAAGAATATCAATTGGGAAAGAAAACAAGAGTTTCATTTGAGAGAAAAGAATATACATCTAATGGTATATTAGATCTTGTGCATATTGATTTATGTGGCCCTTCTAGGGTGAGAATCTTGCAAGGTGACAGATACTTTATGTTGCTGATTGATTACTATTCTAGAATGATGTGGGTCATTTTTCTGAGGGGGAAATCTGAAGCACTAGAGAAATTCAAAATATTCAAAGTTAGGGTGGAGACAGAGACATGATTGAAGCTGAAGTGTCTAAGATCTAAGAGAGGAGGAGAATTCACTTCCGGTGAGTTTAATTCCTTTTGTGAAGAGAATGGAATCAAGAGATAGTTATTTGCTCTATGAACCCCTCAGCAAAATGAAGTTGTTGAAAGGAAAAACATAAGTATTTTGGATGCTGCTAGGACTATGATGATTGAAGGAAATGTTTCGCATATCTATTGGAGAGAATTTGTTAGCACTATTGTATACACATTCAATCGGGTGCATATAAAAGGTGATTCTAATAAGACTTCTTATGAGTTATGATTTGTTCATGTTCCTACAGTTAGATATTTCAGAATCTTTGGAAGCAAGCATTGTATCAAAAGAGATGAGGATATAGGAAAATTTGATGCAAGATGTGATGAAGGAATCTTTCTGAGATATTCTACAAAGAGCAAGGCCTACCGGTATTACAACAAAAGACTGAGAAAAATAGTGGAAAGTGTGAATGTGAAGGTTGATGAGTACCATGAGAAGCAAATCAGAGCATGCAGATATGAATCTGATGATCGGGATGTTAATTCAAAGCAAGTGTAGACTCAAACCATCAAACATAATGATCTGAAAGACTCAGTAAATCCAGATGTTGTTGGCATTGAAGAAGTTCAAGAGATTGAAAATCAAAACAATCAGAAGACCACCAGGTATGTAAAATTAAATTATTTAGAGAATCAGATTATTGGAGATAAAAATAAAGGTGTAATGGCTATGACAAGAATTGCTGCTGAAAATACATGTTTGATTTCCAAAATTGAAACTAAAAATCTCGTTGAAGCTTGTAAAGATGAAAATTGGGTAAAAGCTATGGAAGAAGAGTTAAATCAGATTGAGAAGAACAATACATGGGAACTTGTCCCTAGACCAAAAAATAAGAATCTAATTGGTACTAAATGGGTATTCTAGAATAAACTAAATGAAGATGGAGAAATTGTTAGAAACAAAACAAGACAGGTATGTAAAAGGTATTCACAAATGGAAGATTGATTATGAGGAGACTTTTTCTCTGGTAGCTAGAATTGAAGCTATTAGATTATTTCTTGCATATGCTTCTTATAAGAGTTTCAAGGTATATCAGATGGATGTGAAGTTGATCTTTTTGAATGGTGAGTTAGAAGAAGTCTACATTGAAAAACCAGATGGATTTTCACTGAAAGATGAAGGAGACATGGTATGCAGATTGAAGAAAGGATTGTATGGACTTAAACAAGCTCCTAGAGCTTGGTATGCTAGATTGGATAGGTATTTGATGAAGTTGGGATTCTGTAAAGGTACTGCTGATAGTAAATTATACTTCAAGATTGATAATGATAATATTTTGATTCTTGAATTTTTTGTTAATGACATTATTTTTGGAGGAGATGATTTGAGTAAGAAGTTTGTTGATGATATGCAAAAAGAGTTTGAAATGTTGTGATAGGTGAGATTAAATTCTTTTTGGGATTCCAAATTACATAGACTGATAAAGGCATTTTCATATATCAATCAAATCATGTGAAGGAATTGCTAAAGAAGTTTGGGTTAGGTGATTCCAAACCTCTTGGAACTCCTATGGTAACTGGATGCAAGATGAGAAAATATGATGAATCCTCGAAAGCTAATCAAACCTTGTTTAGATCTATGATTGGTGGACTGCTATACTGACTTAGACTAGACCAGACATTATGAATGTTGTATGTCTTGTTGCAAGATTCTAGGTTGATCCTAAGGAAATTCATGTTACTATTGTGAAGAGAATATTCAGATATTTGAAGGGAACAGTTCATTATGGTTTGTGGTATCCAAATAATGATGTTTTCATTTTAAGTGCTTATATAGATGTTGATTGGGAAGGTGATGTTGATATTCGAAAGAGCACTACAGGTGGTGCATTCTTTTTAGGAAATAAATTGATTTCTTGGGTAAGTAAGAAGCAAAATCCTATTTATTTATCTACTCTAGGAGTTGAATAAATTTTTGCTACTAGCAATTGTACTCGGGTAATTTGGATGAAGCGAATGCTCAAGGATATTAGAGTTGTTTATAATGAGCCTAATGTTATATATTATGACAATTTAGTGTTATCAATATCTCTAAGAATATGGTGTTGCATTCCAAGACAAAACATATATCAATCAAGTTTCATTTCTTGAGAGAGAAGGTGAATGAGAAAGAAGTCAAATTGGAGTATGTATCTACAAAGGAATAGATTGCAGATATCTTTACAAAACCTTTGCCTGTAGATACATTTGTATATCTGAGAGATAAGTTAGGGGTAATTGTCCGTCCTAATGTGAACTACATTCATTGAGATGCAACAATCTAGTGGACTTCATAGTCTTATTTTGATATCTGAATTAATGAGTGGGTGTTGCTACTCAAGGAGAGTAGTTAGTGTTGTGGTTCAGATGTTCAGATTTGTGAGTTTGTTCTAAGGGGGAGAGAATAACGATTTGTATATGAATTTAGCATTGATTTCAAAGGGAGAGAGAAGTATGTGAAAAACTATCTTATCTATCTAAGGTAGATTGCTATGTGTGCAAGATCTCATGGGGAGATTGTTACATGTAATGCCCCGCCAAGATCCCTAAAGGAAAACCACACAAACTAACCAACAAAGGGTGAAATAAAAAAAAAATTATTTTAATCCACAAGAAGTGCTTTAATTACTACATTGCACATTTATTACACAAGTGGAAATCTAATGCAAAGAATTCCTAAAGGGTTACCAACAAAGTATTATTCGAAAGGTTAAATTTCATTATTAAGGTTAATCCAATTATCCATCCTAGGATACTCAAATACATACAATTGCCATCATTACCTATGGAACACAATTAAATCATATTCATACAACAGGTTTCCTCGTTTGAAAGATTGAAAGTATTACAATATATTTCTTTTCAAGAAAGAATTTGCACATTGAATAAACATAACTGATATATTAAACATCCAAATAAACTAAGATTACATTAATCAACTATTACATGGCTTCCAATAATACATATAAAATTATATCTTTACCAATTGCCAAGGCAACATAATCCACTGATACAAATGACCACGTAGGTCTCAAAGGTACAAAAATCTCCAACATGAGATGATCCACAAATCAAGAACCACGGGAATATCTACAAAACCAATCCTCGCATAAAGGCACGAACATAAACATCTGATGGGAAGTGGCACTACGACCCGGCCATGTGATCCCAAAAATGAACCACCCCACCATGCTAGGAGATAGCAGAACACCCTCAAGCAAGCAAAATAAAAACATAGTCGACTATACAATTGTGACTCCAAAATACTCCAGTTGAACTCAACATCACAATACACTAGTGATCCTAAGGAGAGAGTGTCATCACATAGCTTGTGATGGTTACCCTAGGTAGGCCTCTATAGGTCCCTACCCCCATCCTGGGTTATCCTGGTAACCTTTCCCAAACCTCCGACTCCATCCAAGACTCATGCAGACCCTATCAACCCTTTATGAAGACAAGGTGATCGGTTTGCCATTCCAGGTCTTCCCACTCCATCTTGAGTCTATACGAGCACTCAACCATGTGTGGGGTACAATATCTTACTTAATTTTTATAACTACCAACCCCCTAATCAATTATTAGGTTATCACTTATTAACTCACTTTTTGAGGGGTTATCCAGCTATCCACTTAGGGCGTGGCCCCCACTCGAAATCCACTCTCCCATAGGACACTACACAATCACGGTCTCTCTACGAGAACTCTATGTCGATACTGACAACTATATAACCACAACAAAACACAGGTGATGAAAACACAATCTTACTAACCCTTGGTTAACCATTTGGAACATAACACATGGTTTACATCACCAAGGTTATAAGGACAACATCTATTCAAGAGGGTACAACAACCACTACAACATGACGACTAAATAATTACAAGAGTTGCAATGAAATCAAGCTCTTTGCTAAGAAATACCAAATTCGCTAAAGATCATAATTCAAACAATATTTTGAAAATAATTAAATCATCATATACGTGTAATTCAATATTAAAGATTTAAGAAATCACAACCACCCGTTTTTAAGGAAATTTGAAGTCGTCATTAGTCTATTAAGGCTAGAATTTAAACTATCCTCAAATAACCAATTGCACCCCCCCCCCTCCCCGCCACTTTTTTTTTAAATCAAATCATAATAACTTAATGAAATAAATCATCCCACATTAAATAATACATCTTTCACATAATCATCATTTTAATTAATATCTCCAATAAAACAATTTCCATAAAATAATAAAAAACACATTAAATATATATAATAATACAAATATATGTAAATAATTATATATTCGTCGAATATATACTTATATACACATACCATACTATGTATATATACCACATCTAAATTTTAACTCAAATCGCAGATAGATCTAAGTTTCCATAAGCAACCATTAAAATATATATATATTATAAAATCCGCAAATAAAATAAAACTGGCGAAATCATTCATTTTAAATAACGTTGGGAAAAAGAACTCGCAGTATGTGCTACCTTATGGTAGCACTGCTACCATATGGTAGTAGCGACTACCAAACGGTGGTGTAATACCCCACCAGGAAACCCCGAAGAGATTACGCTAAACACACAAGAATAGTGTGCAAATATTTTTATTTTTTTAAATTAAACACAACATAATGATACAATGAGATATCATAAGCTTAGATAACACAATGGAAGACTAAAATAACACCTAAAGAGTTTCCCAACGTAATTACTTAATTCAACACTTAACTCAACTCACGCTAATTAATCCATTTAAGTTGATTAACTTAATGACAAGATAATACTTTAAACAAGGATAAATTCTTTCGGTAATTTAAAATTATAGATAACATGATTAAGTTCATCCATTACAATTTAACCATACATAACGTTCAATCTTTCATTAAAGAATAAGTCATGCATCTAATTTCATTACATACTTTAATTTCATTATAAACTAACAAATACTTTCCATGCATACTTAATTGTATTATCAACAACTGAATACATTTCATTATTCAAATCCACATTCTTTCATGTTCCAAATTACTGCATTTAATAAGATGATACATACATGCATTAAAGATTAAATTCATCTAATCCACATTATACATTTTAACCATAATGTCATCCATACATGCTAAATTAAAAAGGAAACAAAAGAACATAAACACCACATAACACCGAAATGATATCGAAGTTCACCCCTAATGGGCTACATCTCCGGGTTTGGTCAACTGCAAGACCCCTCTGATAAAATAATAGGGTGAAGAATACATAAAGTTCACATTATTTACATCCTTCCATCAAGGCGTACATAAACCAATAATACATACGACCACATCGGTCCAATAGATACACGAATGATCCCTGAATAGGAAAGGATCCAACTGAACATGATAAAAAGCAGATACGAATATCAACTGGAGCACCCGTAAAACTAAGTCTTTGCAACCCATCATAAGCAACCCATGGTCTCACATGAATATCAAGTTCTCACAAGGGCATAAACAACATGACGACTCCACAACTGTGCTCCTATCAAAAACAATGCAAACAGCACACTAGCGAACATAAGGGACAAGTGTCATCACATAACTTGGTATGGCTACCATGGCAAGTCTCCATAGGTTTCGGCCCCATCTACTGGGTTACCCTGGTAACCTATCCCGAACCTTCGGCTCATCCAAGTCTCATGTGGACCCAACACATCCTTTTGAGAAGACAAGGTTGATGGTTTGTCATTTCAGGCCTTCTCGCTGCATGTCGAATATGTACTAGCACTCATCCTATGTGTGAGGCACAATTATCTTACTTAGTGTTTCATTAACTAAACTCTCTAATATTCTATTAACTTATCACTTATTTAAACACACTTTTGATGGGTTACCCTGCAACCACTTTGAGAGTGGCCCCCACTCGAAAGCCACTTTCCCATATGACACTAGACCATAAACCAACGAACTCCTAAAACCCAGGTATACACCAGGACAAGCATACAAAGTTCAATACGGTAGGAATACCCACTTGGTCAAACAAGGCTTCATACGAGGTGCACTGACTGACGGTACTCTAACTAGACACCTAACCAGCTATGGTCAACCACATACCAACATATTAACGCTCGCATAAAGGACATGACCGGATACAACACCATCACAAGAAAACAGTCAAAACTCGAGATCAAGGACATAAGAAGGTACCCAAATCAACATATGGCCATATCCAACAATCACGATCAAGGACTTGTCATTTCTTAAGCAAATGCGAATACAAAAAATTAAACATGAAAAGGCATAAATCAAAAAAGATAACCTTTTTCCATATTGTTTATACATTAAAATCAATCCAGTTTTCTAATGGATCTAAGTTTGATTGCAATATGTCTACCTTGTCTAGGTACACGTCGTTCATGGTTTACTAACTCACTATAGTTCATTTGCATCATACAATAACATAAATACGTCATCATGAGTTTCTAAACCAAATTCACAAGTATACAATTAAATAAACATTAATCAACTAAAATACGATATTTATTCTTCAAAATAAAAAATCATTCTCAGAATTGTTCGAAAACAATAATCTAATCTCATCTCTTGCAACACAATTACATACTTTCCAAAAATGGAAATATACATTAAAAAGGAAATTAAAATCGATGATCATTTCCCAAATAAACTAATACTTCCTTGCATACATATAGAAAAATATTAATTAAATATTAATTAATATATATATTAATCTGTGATTAATAAAATATATACTAATTAATAATTAATAATTAAATTACAAATTAAATATTAATTAACATATATATATATATTCTCAATTAATAAATTATATATTAATTAATAATTTAAAAAACTATTTAAAATTTTTTTAATAAAATAATATTAAAAACTTTTTTTAAATAACCCAAATTATAAAATGCAATGCATATCTTTTTATTCTATATAAAATAACTTTAAAAAAAAAACAAAGGGCAACCCACGGGGCCCACCTCCCATCCATGGGAGTGGGGGATTTGTGCCCTAGTCGCGAAGGTTGCAGCCACCGTCGTGGACGCAAGCCGGCGGCATCCACACAGTGAACGCAGGGTCCCTCCAGCCACCACGGGGTCACAGGTCTCTGCAGCCACAATGGGGTCATAGGTTTCTACGGCCACACTGGTGGTCGTAGAGCTGTGGACGCAAGATCCCTGCAGCCACCACGAGGTCGCAGGTCTCTGCGGCCACAATGGGGTCATAGATTTCTACGGCCACACTGTGGCCGCAGAGCTCTACGGCCACCAATGTGGTCACAGGCTCCAAGTTGCAGCTCGTCAATCCGCCCTCCAAAACCCAATCCGCCCAAATAAATTTTGATTTAAATTTTATATTGTTTTTTTTAATACAAACTTTTAAAAAAAGGAAAACCCCAGTTTTCTTCTAATTCACAGTTTCATACAGAGACTAAAATATTTTTCTAGGATGTCAATGGTTATCAAATATTCAAAATTTGTCGAATAACCAGACCCAAATAAGAAAATTTTCTCAACCAAATATCATATTTGGACAAAAAGAATCATTCCTCACACATTCATCCAACTAATTTACAAAACACAAATTAATAAGCAAAGATTTAAAACCCAAACCCAAATTCAATCTAGAAATCAATCTGAGCAACCAGAAACTGATTTGAAAATAAAGGATTAAATTCAAGAAAGGATAAATTCAAAATCTCATTGATATTCTTCTCTATAAACCAATCTGAAAGATTTTTCAACAACAACCACATTTCTTTCAAAACCAAACAATAAATTTCTTTGACAACAAAGGAGACAAATAAAATATTTACCGCCATATGCAATCCTGGAAGAGATTTGTTGAAGAGCCCAACCGGCAAGCTCCAGAAATTCCTCCTCCCACAAATGCCCAAAATTTCTCCAAAACCATTCTCTCCCAAGAATATTTTCCAAAAATATCTCTCCTAAAATAATCCTCTCCAATTATTTTTCAAAACCTAGGTTAAATCGAAGATTGTTGACCAAAATTCTTATTTTTGAATTTAAAATACTTTGTTTTAAATAAAAATAAAAAATCATTCCTTTCAACAAATCAAATATACTAAACTTGTTTTTCTTTTAAAATTTGATTTTCTCAATTAATTGAAATTAACCTTTCTATTTCCAAAATGCCAAAGAGGCTAAATCATTTCTATTTCGAATAAAATTTACTCCTTCCTTTCAAAATTCATAATAAATCGAATAAATTCATCATTTAAAATTAACCATTTAATCGAACTAGCTACAAAAATGAATTGAGCAATCATAATTAATGATTAATCGCATAAAGGGGACCTATTTAATTTAGTCCCTTAATTACTAATATGTAAACACACATTTAATCAAATTAAATACTAAGGATTAAATACTCAATTTATCACACACAAAACACACAACTCAAGAAAGTCAAACAAACCGACGACCCGCAAACCCAAAAAGAGGGAAACTGATGAACGACAGATGATGCTCACTTGAGCACGACAAGAGTAAAACGAGGGTCTTACGACCACCTAATCCAATCTCTAAGGACCAAATAGGTACACTCGAACCTGCGAATCCAGGTGGAGATGAACCTCGTGCATATGCAGTACTGTACCTACAATTTCTTGCAACCATGAGTCACACAAGCATACATATACATATTTAATGAAAGTGTTAGCCCAAGATTAATAACACAAATCAGGAGAGAAAATAAACTTACACAAGAATTGATGCAAAAACCACATTAACAGGTACGCACAATAATCATATTATCTAACTATAACATTACAACATGGTAAACTAACCAAGGTCAAACCGAGATTAGAATTTGATTAGGGAAGGGGCACTACAGGTGGGCCTGCTACCATATGGTAGTAGCGACTACCATATGGTAGCACTGCTACCCTATGGTAGAAGAAACTACCTTCCACGTGGTGGGGGGAGGTGGGTCTCCTGCCACGTGGTTAATAATTTATTTTTATTTTTATTTTTTTTTAAATAAAAAAAAATCATTGTACAATAACTCTGCTAAAACAAAGTATAAACAATTTTTTTCTTGAATGAAAAATTTCTTCATATAAAAATTTATGTATACTACTAGAATATAAAAGACCTAAATTAATTGATTTTGGACAAAAAACCAAGTGAAATTTAAACAAAACAGAGGGGATCAAATTCAAATTTCATTGCTCTCACACACATGGAATATCACGAACACACACAGAGAGGTCAAATTGCAAAATTTGGCCAACATATCCTTTGATATTTAACAATTTGAAAACCTCCATTCACACAAAAAAATAAATATTTTACTCCCAATCTTGAAATGAAAATATTTTAAAAAAATTGCTCAACTTGAAAACACACATAGAGAAACTAAATTTTTTGTTTTAAAATTCAATTTCTTTACAATTAACAAATTTGTTTGGGAAAAGATTAATTCAAATATAAATCACTCAATTCTCACAACTTATATTCAATTTAAAGTTTCCCATAAAATTTTCATGATTTCCAAACACACACAGGAAGTTTTCAAACCATTTAATTTTTTTAACCAAAGGAAAGATAAAGTCTATCCAACCTGTAAATGCAATCCTAGAAGGAAAATTTGGGAAGAGCCCTCCACCTGCATACCAAAATCTTCAATCCAGATTCCAATCTCCATTTTTTTTGTTTCCAAACTTAGCTTCCAAAAAAATTCCTCTCCTCTCTTCCCGTGAACTCTCGAGTAAATATATGAAAAATTTTAACCTAAAAACTTTTACGTTAAAGTTTTCATTCAACCAATAACAATTTTCAATAAAAGGTAAAAATCTAATTTCCACTTAAAAACTCAATGGAGATTTTTTTCCTTTTCTTTTCCTTATTTTGAAATTAACTAACATCCAAAGGAGGTACATAGATCTGTCCAAGATGACGAAGAAGACCATCTGCCTCAAGGTTATATCCAGAATATCTACCCTCTAATGGCCTTCCGGTCTCCGTCACGGATCTAACGTCCTAATATGAGGTGTCCTAAGGAAGAATACCAAGAATTCTCTCTCTCAAGTCCACCCCAAGGGACAATGCTGCTACCTCATGTCGCCTATGACTCAAAGCTTCTTCGCTACATTCTCTTTCCCCTGAATATATCGAACCTCAAAATCATACTCACAGAGGAATTCCATCCATCTTCGTTGTCGAGCATTCAAGTTGTCTGCGTAAAATAATACTGCAAACTACGGTGATCACTGTGCAGCTCAAACCGACGCCCCAATAGAAAATGTCGCCATCCGATTAAAGCATGAACTATAGCTAACAGCTCTAAGTCATGAACTGGATAGTTCATGGTGCAGGAGCACCTCATCAACAAGCTATTCATGATCCTAAGGATGAAGACTAGGATCATTAGGGTTTCTTAGTGTATTTTGTGTTTCATGTATGCAATAAACCCCACCATGTTAGCCCATGTCACCAATTAGGCAATTTGAGAAGCCAGTTGGGACAATGTGGTAAAAAGGGGTAATAGATGGTCTAGATTTGTGTTTGATAGGTTTTAGACATTTTTTATGTGTGTTTGGTTGGTCCATGTATGTGTATCCCAACCTTAGAGAGTATGACAACTTTTTGTGCAAAATTGCAAAAATGCAACTTTTGGTGAAAAAGTGCAACGTTTTGTAAATCGGTTGGAGGAAGCTTTTCAAAGGATTCAACATACTCCATATTTGGTGGGAAACTGTTGGAGAATTGTATAAGCCTTGTGGGCTCGATTCCCAAGGGGGCTGGTGTTGGAATTGGAGTTTGAGAATCAATAATACACAAAATACTACAATTTTCCAAGAAATTATGTGTTTGCTTGATTTGTGTGTGCCTGTACTGATTGATCTAGATCTCACCATCCATGGAGTAGATAAGGAGATGAAATATCTTTCTTTTGGCAGAGGTCTAAGGTCTTAACTGTTTCGGAGTAGAGATAACCCTGCATTCTTTTGACTATAACCCAAAAATTGAGGGTTTGGAGAGGGTTTTGAACAAAAATAGCTTTATCTTGCACTCCAGTCCATTAGAAGACTCTTCCTTTGGAGGGGTGCAGGATAAGCCACTTTAATTTATTATTCTCATGGTTTTCAGCAGGGAAAACTTATTGGTGAGGAGAAAGGAGCAAGATTAGGTGACATCTCTATGTGACTACCTAGGCCAAGTTTTAGGATAATCATCATAAGTTGTCATAGCGATGGATTCCAGGCATGTAACCCTAATATCAGGGGTTTCTAACTATCCCCCACATGCCCATAGAGTTGATTTTCCATTTGGTGTACCGATAAAGGTAGTTGCTTCATAAAATAGGGCTAATTGCCCCCATTAGGTCTCTTAGCCTCTGGAGGTAACAGACCTTGTATCTACAGATCTCGCCAAACCATTTTGGGGATCAATACAACTTCCAAAAGAGTGTCTGAAATACTAAATTGTTTGTTTGGGTGTGTAGAACATTTTTGAGTTAAGGTCCATTCTATCGTCAAATAGGGCTACAAGCCGAGGGGGTAGGTTTACAAAGGAGGTAGAAGGAATTGGTGCCCTAAACCAAAACCAGTGTTTGAAAGAGTCTTTAGATGACATGTGTTGGCCAACTTCAAAATCACAAGGAGTAGAGGTCAACAGTAAAGCATGTTTGAGGAGTTGAAGCCTTTTACTCATCTTGAGTAGGCCTAAGCATAGTGAATGAGTGTGTAGTTTCATCCAAGGTGCAGAGTCCTTCCTTGCAGGACCCTTGTGTGTAGTTAGGGGGTCACTAGCCTAACCTTGTTCGGGATTGTCATTAGGAGTTTGGGTAGGCCTCTGCATCAGGTGGTATCAGAGCAAAGGAGTGTCCTTTGGAAAAGAAAGAGAAGACAAGATGTCGGAAGAAGAGGATCCCATGAGGCACCTTCAAGAATGACCAATGCAAAATTGAATGTCCTGGTGAAGAAGCAGATGGCAGAGAGCAAAGTAGTCAGGACTAAGATTCAGGCCTTGAGAAATGAGATGGACCAGTTGAAGGACAGAGTGGAGAGGGGGAGAGAGAGACTCTGGAGAAGAAGGGTATGAAGAGAAGATCCCTATGCAGGAAGAGCTAGAGGTACCTGTAGACCAGAGACCCTTGATGAGTGTCCTCAAGTCCATGGAGAGAAGAACAATGGATGTGAAGATGGAGCTGCCAGTATTTGCAAGCAAGATGAAGCATGACACCGTGATGGAGCGGATAGACTCCTTGGACAATTTTTTTGAAAGTGAAGACATACCAGACCACCAAAGGGTGAAGATGTCCCAATCCAAAATGAAAGGGGCTACACTAACTTGGTGGACTTTCATCTATGATGAGAGGGTTAAAGAGCGAAAGAGAAGAGTAGCTGCATGGAAGAAGATGATGGCTTTGGTGAAGGAAGCCTATATCCCAATGGATTACAATATCCAATTGCATAGGAGGAGACAGAATTTGAAACAAAAGGAGATAGATGTGAGTTCCTATACCGAGGAGTTCATGAAGTTGTGTGTGACGACCAAGGTGAAAGAGAGTGAAGATGAGAAGGTGGCAAGGTATCTCAATGGGTTGAGATTTACAATCCAAGAAGACTTGAATCCCCACACCCCAAAGACTGTCCAAAAGTGCTTTCAATTGGCACTCAAGGTGGAGGAGAAGTTGAAGAGAAGGCGTGAGAAACATGGCAGAGATAAAGGGAGACAACAGAGAGGAGGAAGAGGCCCTTTCAAAGGTAGAGGAAATGATTTTGGTTACCAGGGAGACTCTAACCAAGAAGGCAATAGAGGAGAGAGCAGTTACAACCAAGGAGGGGGCTACAATCCAAGAGGAATCTTTAGGGGTAGGAGACCACCCTCTAGAAGAAGATTCCAAGGCAAAGGACCTCCCTGGTGCTACAATTGTAATCAAGAAGGGCACATGGTGAATAGATGTCCGGAGAAGGCTTCTAGCTCCATGGGAGAAAGGAGAAGAAATTTGGTGCAGGAATCTAATTGTCAAAGTGTGGCAAGTGCAAACACTTATCAAAGTGTTAATGCTCCTGATAGTTATGGCTATCCTGAAAGAGGAGAGTCTCTGATGATGAGGAGAGCAGTAACCACCATGAAGGTACCTGATAAGGAGCCTACACAAAGGAAATCTCTTTTCAAAACTACTTGCAAGGCAAGAGGAAAGTTATGCAAGGTTCTGATAGACTCCGGATCCACTGAAAATTTTGTATCACTTGAAATGGTAGAAAAGATTAAACTTAGGAAGCTGCCTCACCCTTACCCCTATAAGGTCTCATGGCTCACCCAAGGTCAGCAAACAATGATGGAAGAGCGGGCTTGGGTGAAGTTTTAGATTGGATCTTGCAAGGATAGATTGCTATTTGACATAGCCAAAATGGATGCATGTCATCTCTTATTTGGGAGACCATTGCAGTATGACTTGAAATCTCATCATGATAAGTTGAGAAACACCTACTAAATCACGAAAGATGGGAAAGTGATAGAACTCTTACCTCTAATAGAGGAAGAGATGGAATCAAAAGGGAAGGATACAAGAGTGTTGATAATAGAAGGTGGACAGTTCATGAAGGAGATTGCAGAGAAAGGTGCAGTTTTCTATGCCCTCATGCCTAGTCCCAAGGTGACAAGGAAAGAGCAATTTGTAGAAGAGAAAGAACGAGGACCAAAACACATAGACCCGGCAATCAGACAGTTGCTTGATAAGCATCAAGGCATCATCTCAGTTGGAATGCCAAGGTCCCTACCACCGATAAGGGACATCAGTCATTGCATAGATCTAATCCCTAAATCTACATTGCCAAACAAAGCAGCCTACAAGCTCACTCCAGACCACAATGCAGAAATGGCAAGGCAGATTGAAGAGTTGCTTGAATCAGGATTAATTGGAAAGAGTCTAAGCCCATGTGCAGTATCGCCAGTCCTTGTACCCAAGAAAGAAGGCACTTGGAGGCTTTGTATAGACTCAAGAGCCATCAACAAGATAACCATAAGGTATAGGTTTACAATCCCTAGAATAGAGGATTTACTTGATTGCTTAGGGAGTGCTAAGTATTTTACAAAAATGGATCTAAAAAGTGGATACCATCATATTAGAATAAGGCCAGGGGATGAATGGAAGACAGCTTTTAAAACCAATGAAGGGTTGTATGAATGGAAAGTCATGTCATTTGGGTTGTCCAATGCCCCTAGTACCTTTATGAGGTTAATGAATGAAATCTTGGTGGAATTCATAGGAAAATTTGTGATAGTATACCTAGATGATATCTTGATGTTCAGTCACACAAGGGAAGAGCACCTCAAACACATAGATATGGTTCTCAAGAGGTTACATTAAGAGCATCTAATGATCAATTTGGATAAGTTTATATTCATGCAGGCGCAGATCATCTACTTGGGTTTTGTAATCTCACAAGGTGAGTTGAAAATGGACCAAGAGAAGGTAAGTGCTATACTATATTGGCCTACACCTAGAACTATGAATAATGTCTGAAGTTTCCATGGGTTAGCAACTTTTTATAGGAAGTTCATAAGAGGATTTAGTCATGTTTGTGCACCCATGCTTGACACCATAAAGGGAGGACAAAAGTGCAGGTTCAGTTGGACCAAAGAGGCAAATGAGTCATTTGAGACATTGAAGAAGAAGGTTGCAGAACAACCAGTCCTTGTCTTACCAGACTTCAATAAGATATTTTAGGTGGAATGTGATGCAAGCCACATGGCTATTGGAGTAATACTCAGTCAGGAAGGAAGGCCTATTGCTTTTTTCAGTGAAAACCTAAAAGATGCTAAGAAAAGATACTCATCTTATAACTTGGAGATGTATGTTCTAGTACAGTCTTTGAAGAAGTGGAGGCACTATTTATTGCCAAAGGAGTTTATAGTTTTTACTGATAATCAGGCACTCAGTTTCATAAATAGCCAAGAGAAGCTAAGCCACCGGCACATGAAATGGGTAGAGACCTTGCAAGCCTTCACATTCACCCTCAAACACAAGAAGGGAGTTAAAAACAAAGTTGCAAATGCTTTGAGCAGGAGGGTCTTAACTATCAACCAAATTAAGATGGAAAGTGTTGGTATTGATTCCTTGAAGAGTATGTATGTTGTTGATGAAGACATTGGAGAAATCTACAAGCTATGGGAAACTTTTCATGACCGGTATCATATTGAGTTTTCTGAGTTTCTGATACAAGATGGATTGTTGTTCAAAGGAATGCAGTTGTGTATTTCTAAGTGTTCCATGAGATTGAATATTATTAGGGAGAACATTATATAGCCATGGTAGCTCATTTTGGTCTTGACAAGACCCTAGACCTTGTGAAGAGACATTATTTTTTGCCTAAGTTGCAAGCAGATGTAAGAAAGTTTGTGGAGACATGTGTCATATGTCAGAAATTCAAGGGGAAGTCTACAAATGTAGGTTTTTGTATCAGCCCTTACCCATTCCTTCTAGGTCATGGGAGAGTATAAGTATGGACTTTGTGTTGGGTCTTCCTATAACAAGGAGAGGATTTGACAGTGTCTTTGTAGTGGTGGATAGGTTTAGTAAAATGGCTCATTTCTTGCCATGCAAGACTTCTTGTGATGCATCATATATTGCATACCTATTCTTCAAAGAGATAGTCTGGATACATGTATTGCCCCTGAACATTGTTTTAGACAGAGATGTGAAGTTCATAGGTCACTTTTGGAGGACTTTTTGGAAGGACTAACCTAGCTTTCTCATCAGCCTACCATCCTCAAACTGATGGGCAGACTGAAGTTGTCAATAGGTCATTGGGAAACCTATTAAGGTGTTTGATAAGGCAACATGGAGAGAAGTGGTATAGCATTTGGTTACAGGCAAAATTCTCCTACAATGACACCATAAATAGGAGTACCGGTAAATCTCCTTTCCAGATAGTTTATGGCATCCACCCAAGGGGAGTGTTGGATTTAAGAGATTTACCCAAAGAAGAATCCATTAGTGCAGATGGTGAAGCTTTTGCATCAGCCATACAAGAGGTGCATGACCAAGTCAAGTCTCATCTCCAACAATGTGCAGTGAAGTATAAGGCTCATGTTGATAAGAAGAAGAGAGATTTACAGTTTAATGTTGGCGATTTGGTATAGGTACATTTGAAGAAGGAAAGACTCCCAAAAGGCAAATACACCAAACTCATGCAGAGGAAGATTGGACCATGTCAGATATTGAAGAAGTGTGGACAAAATGCCTATGAGATCCAACCTCCTCCTAATCTTGGATTATCACCCATTTTTAATGTGTGTGATCTTACACTTTTTAAAGGTGATGGCAATGAAGAAGAAGAACCAATACATGTTGCAACACAAGGAACAAGGAGTACATTGAGTACTTGATGGCTTGGCATGTAGTACCCCTACCCTAATCAATTTCTAATCTTGGTTAGTTTATCTTTATATAATGTTATAGTCAGATGTTTGATTTAACGCATAGTTGTTGATGTGGTTTTCACACTAGTTGTATGCAAGTTGTTTAGTGTTCCTATTTCGTGGTATTAATATCGGGCTAATGCTTTCATTAAATTTTATATATGTATGCATGTATGACTCTTGGTTGCAGGAGATTTCAGGTACAACGCCGCATGAGTGCGAGGTTCGTCTTCACCTGAATTTGCAGGTTTGAGTGTACCTCTTTGATCCTTAGAGTTGGATTAGGTGGTCGTAAGACCCTAGTTGACCTTAGTCGTGCTCAAGTGAGCATCGTCAGTCGTCGTCGGTAATCCCTTTTTGTTTGGGTGTGCAAGTCGTCTGTTTGGTTGACCTTCTCGATTTGCGTGCTTGGTGTGCATGGTTAAATTGATTAATTAATCCTTAGTAATTATTTTGATTAAATATGTATTTGTGCATTAGAGATTAATGGACTTGATTAATCGGGATTTCGTTATGCGATTTTTGTTGATATTGGATTGCTCATTTTAATTTGGGAGCAAGTTCATTTAAATAGCTGATTTTGAATATTAATGCATTTTGTATATGCTGTCAAAAAAGAAAGTTCTGTATTTAATTGCCATAGATTAAATTGTATTCTGTTGGCTTTTGAAATTAGAAAGGGTAAATTGAATTAAATGAGAAATATCGATTTTTAATTGTAAAGCAATTTAATTTGTTGATCTAGTTGGAAAAAGAATTATTTTTTGAGAATTATTTTTAAATAAAAATTTTAATTCCAAAAATGGAATTTTGGTCAACTCTTCCATATAACCTAATTTTTTGGGAAATTTTGAAGAATGGATATTTTTGGAAAAATTTTGGATGGAAAGGGATTTTGGGGATGAAATTTGGGGGTTTTTGGAGAGGAGGGAGTTATGTTGGATCTGACAGGTGGGCTCTCCTTCAGCTATTCCAGGATTGCGTATGAAGGTAGGATTCTGAATTGTTTTCTTGTTGCCAAAAAAATTTTCTGTTCTGGTGAAAGAAATGAAATGGTTATTGAAAAAAAATCGTTTTGATTGATTATTGGAGTAGAATGGGAATAAGATCTTGAAATTATCCCTCTTTGATTTCATTCTTTGTTTTCAAATCAATTTCTGGTTTGCTAAGAATGATTTAAAATAAATAAAATTGAAATTTATTTGAGGGTTTGGCAGATTAGATGTTAAAATTGTGAAGAACAATCTTGTTTGACCATTATGCTGATTGGTTTTCGAGAAATTTTTCCCCTTCCTTGTTCTGGGTAGTTTAAAAATGTATCAATGGGGTTTGGTTTTAAAAAAAAAAATTTTGTTAGTCTCTGGGAGACTATTTTTTTTATTAGACTGTGTAAAACACAGTAAGCAGCTCTGTTTGAAAAATGAAAATCATTTTTAAAAAAAGGAAAATTTTATATATTTAAGTTGGGGAGCTGCTTGCTTCCCTTTGGGAATAGCAGCGCTCCCTTTGGGGAGAGCTGCGTGCTCCCTTGGGGAAGCAGCGCTTTCCCTTTGGGGGCTACGTGGGCTTCCTTTGGGGGACCACGTGGGGTCCATGTGGAAACCCCCATCCCCTTGTTTAATTGCTTTTTTTATTATTATTTTTTTTTAGTTTAAAAAAAATAAATTAATTAAATAAAGTTTTCAATAATTTATTAATTATTTTATATATATCATTAATGGGAATTAATTTATATATATAAAATAATCGACATTTAATTTGAGGTTTGTGTAATGCCATAATTATTAGTGAAATATATTTTATTAATAAAGATTAATAATTATATATTAACTAATAATTAACTGGGTTATTGTGCACTTTTAGTCGTTAATTGTGTATATTTTATTTATCGTGGAATAATAAATTTACTCTTTAATTAACAGTTAATTTTGGATTCCCTTTTTATATTTATATTTCCGTGATCCGTATAGAGCATCTGGGCTTGGAAATATGATACTGTAGAGGTTGATATCGAACTAGTGTATCAATGATGTTTTTTTTATTGGAGTTTAAATATCTTACTTAATTGATTACTGGTTATCTGAGTTTTATTAATATGAATTTGGTTTAAAGAACTCATTATGGCTTATTATGTCTGTTCGATGCTTTGAACATCAGTGAGTTAGAAAACCAAGATCAACCTATCCCTAGATGAGGTAGATAACTGTTATCTGATATAGATCTTGTAGGAAACTTGATCGACGTTTAATGTTTAGATCAATTCGGAAAGATTGCATCTGTTGAATATTGTCCTTTCTGTTTATTGCCTTTGCGAGTTTAATTTCTGTATTCGCTCTTAATTATGAATTGGCAAGTCATGCTTTGTTTGTTAGGACCCTGTCGTATGGAATGATTTGGGGTACCTGTTTCAGTCCTCGATTCCGACTTGACTGTTGTATTGTGGTAGCGTCATTTTTGGTCATATCCTCTTTGTGTGAGTCGAATGATGATTCGTGGTTGACCTTAGTTGTCAAGTCTCTAGTTAGAGTACCGTCAGTAAGTGTTCATCTTTTGAGTCGTGTTGGATCAGATGGTTATTTCTCCCTTCTTGAACTCCGTTCGTCTAACCATGCCTATCCCTTGGTTTGAGTTCGTCTGAGTATAGTCTAGTGTCATATGGGAAAGTGGCTTTCGATTAGGGGTCGCGCCCAAAGTGGCTGCTGGGTAACCCGTCGAAAGTGAATCTAATAAGTGATAACCTAACAGTAGATTAGAATGTAATCTCTAAGTAAGATAATTGTGCCTCACACATGGGACGAGTGCTATCATAGATTCGACATGCTGTGAGAAGGCCTGAAATGGCAAACCACCATCCTTGTCTTCACGAGAGGATGTGTGGGTCCACATGAGGCTTGGATGGGCCGGAAGCTCAGATTAGGTTGCCAGGGTAACCTAGTGTATGGGGTCGGGACCTATGAAGACTTGCCATGGTAACCATACCAAGTTGTGTGATGACACTTGTCCCTACGTTCGCTAGTGTGTTGTCGTTTTGTCCTGTTTTGAGTACCTTTGTGGGTCATCCTTTTGTCTCTGCCCTTGTGAGTATCGGTTTCATGTTAGACCTTGGGTGGTGATGACTCAATTTTGTGGATGCTCTCCTGGACCTTTGTATTAGCTTTGATTATGTTCAGCTGGATCCTGTTCTTTTCAGGGATCGTTTATGCACTTATTGACCGATGCGGTCGTTTGTATATTGTTTATGTTTCGCCTTGATGGCCGGATTGTAATGGTGTAACCTCTTGTACTCTTAACTTTATTATTTATCAGAGGGGTCTTGCAGTTGAGCAGACCCGAAGATGTAGCCCTTTAGGGGTGAACTCCGAGATCATTATGGTGTTATGGGATGTCATTCTCTTATGTTTCCTTTATTCAGCTTTATCATGTATGATTAGCTTATGTTAGAAAGGATAAGTGGATAATGGAATTAACTTTAAATGCTTTTATTTAGTCCTTTCTTGAATGCCTTTTTGATCGAATGCATAAGTGGTTTAGATGAGATTTATCGTAGATGCATGTATGCAATCGTCTTTTAAATGCAATAAGTTGGAATATGAAAGAATGTAACTTAGAGTAATGAAATATATTCAGTTGTTGTTAAGGAAATTAAGTATGCTTGAAAAGATCTCATATGTTTATGATGAAATTTTAGTGTGTTAAAATATTAGATGTATGGCTTGTAATTTTAAATGAAAAGCTTGAATGAAGATTATGAATAGATCTTAATGGATGAATCCTTGCTTGTGTTTTATATTTCCGTCTTTTGAAAGAAATTATCCTGATTAAGAATTATCTCGTTGTTACGATAATTAGCTTATTGGATTAATTGGGTGAGTTAAGTGAATTGTAAAATTTAAGTAATCTCGTTGGGAAACTCTTTAGGTGTTAGTTGATGTCTTCCGCTATGTAACCTGAATCTTTGATATCTTGTTGTATCTTAATGTGGTGTAACTTTTTTTTTAAAAAAATAAAATTATTGCACTCTATTCTTGTAGTTATGGCTTAATCCCTTCAGGGTTTCCTGGCAGGGCATTACATGGCAGGACAAACCACACTCTAAGGTAGTTTGGATGACAAGTGAGCAAATATCTAATCATGGTGCAGATTTACAAACTCTGATCTCAAGTGGGCTTGAGATCTCTTCTCCCGGGGAGTATGGTGCAAGAGCACCTCATCAAAAAGCTATTAATGACCCAAAGGATGAAGACTGAGATCATTAGGGTGTCTTAATGTATTTTGTGTTTCATGTATGAAGTAAACCCCACTATGTAAGTCCATGTCACCAATTAGGCCATTTGAGAAGCCAATTGGGACAATGTGGTAAAAAGGAGTAATAGATGGTCTAGATTTGAGTTTGATAGGTTTTAGACATGTTTTATGTGTGTTTGGTTGGTCCTTGTATGTGGATCCCAACCTTAGAGAGTATGACAACTTTTTGTGTAAAATTGCAAAAATGCAACTTTTGTAAAATGCAACTTTTGGTGCAAAAATGCAACTTTTTGTAAATCGGTTGGGAGAAGCCTTTCAAAGGATCCAACCTACTCTGAATTCTATGGAAAACCGTTGGAGAGTTGTATAAGACTTGTGGGCTCGATTCCCAAGGAGGTTGATGTTGGAATTGGAGTTTGAGAATCAATAATTCACAAAATACAACAATTTTCTCATAAATTATGTGTTTGCAGGAGTTGTGCGTGCCTATACAGATTGATATGGATCCCACCATCCATGGAGTAGATAGGGAGATTAAATAGATTTATTTTGGTGGAGGTCTGAGGTCTTAACTGTTCCGGAGTAGAGAGAACCCTCCATTCTTTTGATTGTATCCCGAAAATTGAGGGTTTGGAGAGGGTTTTGAACAAAAATGGCTTTATCTTACACTCCGATCCATTAGAAGACTCTTCCTTTGGAGGGATGCAAGATAAGACACTATAATTTATTGTTCTCATGGTTTGCAATAGGTCAAACTTAGTTGTGAGAAAGCAGAAAAATTAGGTAGGCATCTCTATGTGACTACCTAGGACAAGTTTTAGGACAGTCATCATAAGTTGTCATAGCGGTAGATTCCATGCGTGTAACCCTAGAATCAAAGGTTTATAACTATCCCCCATATGCCCATAGAGTTGAGTTTCCATTTAGTGTACCAATAAAGGTAGTTGCTTCGGAAAATAGGGTTAATTGCCCCTATTAGGTCTCTTAACCTCTGGAGGGAACATACCTTGTATCTACAAAGTTGGCCAAACCATTTTGGGGATCAATACAACTTCCAAAAGGGTGTGTGAAATGATAAATTGTTTGTATGGGCGCGTGGAACAATTTTGAGTTAAGTTTCAAAATCCCAATGTTTGAAAGAGTCTTTAGATTACATGTGTTGGCCAGCTTCAAAATCCCAAGGAGTAGAGGTCACCGGTAAAGCATGTTTGAGGAGTTGAAGCCTTTTACTCATCTTGAGTAGGCATAAGCATAGTGAATGACTGTTTATTTTCATCCAAGGTGCAAAGTCCTTCCTTGTAGGACCCTTGTGTGTAGTTAGGGGGTCACTAACTTAACCTTGTTTGGGCTTTTCATTAGGAGTTTGGGTAGGCCTCTTCATCAGTTCATCTTGTGGTCCTTGAGTTTGCAAGACTCATAGGCTACCACACGACCATCCTACATAAGCACTGCTCCTATACCTTCTAAAGATGCATCTATGCAAACCATAAAATCTCTGGATTGTTCAGGAACTACCAAAATCGGAACACTAACAAGGAGTTCCTTCAAGGTATGAAAATCTGACTCGCATTGTTCTAACCAAACAAACTTTTTCCCTTTCCTATGAAGAGAAGTGATTGGGTGACCTATCTGAGAAAAACTCTTAACAAAACGACGGTAATATCCGGCCAAACCCATAAAACTACGCCAAACCCATAAAACTACGAACCTCTGAAAAATTGGTCGGCATTGGCCAATCTACAATGGCTTGGATCTTAGAAGGATCCATGGATACACCTTCTCCTGAAACTACATGACCAAGATAGTTCACCTCTGACTGGAAGAAATCACACTTCACCAAGTTGGCATAAAGCTGATTCTCCCTCGAGCAATGCAATACCTATTGCAAGTGGCCCTCATGCTCTTCCATAGATCTAAAATAAATCAAAATGTCATCCAAGAACACAAGGACAAAATGATCAAGGTAGGTGCGGAAAACCCCATTCGTGAGGCTCATGAAAACTGAAGGCACGTTCATCAACCCAAATGGCACCACTGTGAACTCATAGTGACCATAACAGGTACGAAAAGTCATTCTATGAATGTCTGCATTATGAATGCGCAACTGATGATACCCAGACTTCAGATCAATCTTAGAGAGCACCCTGGCTCCCTTTACCTAATCAAAAAGATCATCTATTTGAGGCAATGGATAATAATTCCTGATGGTTACCTTATTCAATCATCAGTAATCAACGCATAACCAAAGACAAACATCCTTCTTCTTAACTAAGATAACTGGCGCACCCCAAGGAGAAACACTAGGACGAATGAACCCCTTGGCCATGAATTCCTCCATTTGTAGCTTCAACTCACTCAACACCTAAGTAGTCATCTGATATGGTTCTCTGTAAATAGGTTACGCACCAGGAACCAAGTCAATGCGAAAGTATATGTCCCACTTTGGGGGCATACCGGAAATGTCCATAGGAAACACATCAACATACTCTCAAAGAATAGGGTGACCATCAAGAGCGATTTCTTGCCTCTCTTCCTCATCCACATCCTCAAGAGAAACTGCAAAAAGCTGACACCCTCGATGCATACACTGCTTAAGTTGTATAGTAGAAATCATACGTAAGGATATTGATCTTTGAACCCCAACGATCCCCACTTTCCTGCCATGATCATCTAAACACTCCACTGTCATTTGACGACAGTCTACACGAGCACTGTGAGATGATAACCAATCCATCCCCAACACAACTCCATAGGACCCCAAAGGAATGACTCGAAGGTCAACTGAAGTAACAAAGAGTCCTAGGTCCAACTCACAACTGAGAATGAGAGAATCTACAGACACATGCAAACTGGTAACCAACTCTACCTGCCACTTCTTCGCCCGTCTAGCAGAGGTGAGCCCACACCGCTCCACAATGGAGGAAGAAATGAAAGAATCAGAAGCACCAGAGTCAAAAAGTACAAAGATAGTAATACCACACAACACACATGCAGTCTCGATCATTGTACCCTGGTGCTCGGCTTGGCGATCATCAACCGCCGCAAAAACTCTATGGGATCTATCTGCATCCCCCATTGTTGGCTTCGACGCTACTGGTCTCTGACTACCTATCTGATGAGAACGATGAGGACACTGAGCAGCTATGTGGACAAACTGACCACAGGAGAAACAAGCTCCCCTACTAGGTCCTCTACCTCCACATGGCTCACTGGACTGCTAGAAACTTCCCCTACTGGAGGCCTGTGATACACCCTGAGAGGACTATCCTGGGAAACTCTGCCAATTCCTACTCTTGTTAGGCTGAGAGTTGCCACCCTGCTAGCCCTAAAACTGCTTTGGCCTCCACTGAAAACTTTGCTGCAGCTGCCCACCCTTAGCGGGTGCCTGAAAAACTCCTAAAAGGTGCAGCAGTCTGGGACTGATTCCCTCTAACTCTGGAACCACTGTAAGGCACACTCCCAATCTGTACTCCAGACTGAACGCCATGAGCACAACCAAGATTCTTCTCTACTAGCCTGGCTTTCACCACGGCTATCTATACTAAAACAGGCTCAAACACTCTCTCTCCTCCACTGATGCGGTCATTTAAACCTCTAAAGAAGTGTTGGACTAACATCACCTCGTCATTCCCAATACCAACATACTTTTTGAGCTCATAAAACCTATTCTCAAAGTGATCCACAGACATTTCAAACTGGCGTAATGCATAAAACTCATCTAATCGAGACTGACTCCACTGAGCTGAGAGAAAGTGTGCCCTAAATCTGTTATGGAAAATCTCCCAAGACACAGTGTTATTGTTTAAACTGATCCTCTCTTCCTCCAACAGCCACCAAATAGAAGCAAACCTCTTGAGACGCATGATGGCACATCTCGCCTTGGTGTTGCTACGATAAAGATGCATGGTGAAACACCTATCCAAACTAATCAACCAAATCTCTGCATCAAGACTGGTACCTGAACCATCAAAGGAAGGAGGATGAGACCTCATCAAATCTCTCATGTGCCCTAAAATAACTGAATCCTTGTCCACTCAGACCTCTCTCCTTCTGGGAGACCTCTCTCTCTCCCTCTCCTATATATTTTGTTGGTGAGACTCTCCCATCTGAGCATGGCTAGGTTGTTCGGCCTCATGTCTAGGGCCAAGTCTGGCTAACACTTCCTAAAAAATCTGCCTCAACTCGTCCCTTTCGAAAATCTACTCCTCTATGTGTTGCTCACTGTGATGCACAGACTCATCCTGCTCTACACTCTCATCAGTGGGTTGTGGTGAAGGACTGTGACGGTCTAAACCTAGGCCGCGTCCACCACCTCTACCTCGAGTGCAACCATCTCCACGACCTCCACCTTTGGCTTTCCTAGCCATAATCCTAACACTTCACAAGAGAAAAAGTTTAGATCTACAGCAAGGCTACTGACAAGGGAAACACAAACACTAAGACCTAACAAAAGGTCAAGTTGAACAAGCTCAATTTAAAACCAGAGTATCCAATGTTGAAACATGGGCTCTGATACCAAATGTAATACCCCGTCAGGAACCCTAAAGGAAAACCAAACAAACTAACCAACTATTGGTGAATAATTTTTTTTAAGTTTAATCCACAAGAAGTTCTTTAATTACTACATTGCACGTTTATTACACAAGCAGAAGTCTAACACAAAGAATTCCTAAAGGGTTACCAATGAAGTATTATTCGAAAGGTTAAATTTCATTATTAAGGTTAATCCAATTATCCATCCTAGGATACTCAAATACATACAATTGTCATCATTACCTATGGAACACAATTAAATCATATTCATACAACAAATTTTAGCATTTGGAAGATTGAAAGTATTACAATATATTTCTTTTCAAGAAAGCATTTGCATATTGAATAAAGATAACTGATATATTAAACATCCAAATAAACTAAGATTACATTAATCAACTATTACATGGCTTCCAATAATACATATAAAATTGCATCTTTACCAATTGCCAAGTTAACATAATCCATTGATACAAATGACCACATAGGTCTCAAAGGTAAAAAAATCTCCAACATGAGATGATCTGAAAATCACGAACCATGGGAATATCTACAAAGCCAATCATCGCATGAAGGCACGAACATAAACATCCAATGGGAAGTGGCACTACT